>NC_051224.1:17452500-17605000 GCF_015220715.1 Pygocentrus nattereri | reverse complement strand
GATGGTCCATTAAAAGAAAAAATAATGACCTCACTAATGATACTTTGAAAGACAATTGCTAATAAATGCCTTTTTCCTAGAAGATCTCATCAAAATTTGCAGAAACCCAACATAGTGACCTTAATGACCCTGAAAACATTACATCCCCATATTCTAAAGACTAAGAAGAACATGGTGTGAGATTTAATTTTTTTAGTTTTTTTAAGAGTGGTGCTAATTGATTTTGCACAACTGACATGTTCTACAGATGGAGGACAAGAATAATGCATTCAGTCATCTGATTAAAAACGCTTCGTCAACAGTTATCATTTACATATAGTTTGTGCGGCAGTTGCTCGCCAGTATTTTGAAAATAAAACAACATAAGAATCAAAGCCTTTTCTACTAATAGTCTCCTCTGCTTTAGCAGGAAAACAACAAATGAACATGATCTTAAAGGGGAATTCCACTGATATTCTGAAGAAGTCAGTTGATGAAATGTATATAGTGTCATTCATGGTGGTTTAATGTCAAATTCTCCATTCTAGAGAAACTTGCAGAGACTGATTTCCATGAGAGGTGGTGACAGGAACCAGGAGTCACGATGTCTACAACACAAACAAGGGCGTTTTATTTACTACACAAAACCACCAGTGAAACTACATGTGCCTTTATACATGTTTTATATACAGTGTTGACAACAATAATGTTAAATCTACAAAAAAGTCTGCTGCTTGATACTGTTTTGCCTTGCAGTGCCCTGCATGCACTCCACTATGACTGTATTTAATCAGACAATCAGAACAGAGGTCATTTATTCCCTACATGTCCAGAAGTTTGTAGGGAACCATCATTGTGACAAAGCAGCTAAACAGAAATCCTCTTCCAGGCACCTAGTTTAAGCAAGCCAAGGGTGACAGTGGCAAAAAAAACTCCCTGAAAGCAAAAGGCAGAAACTTTGAGAGGAACCAAGACTTAAAAAAGGGAACTTATCCTCCTCTGGTCGACACCAGATAGCAAAATAACAGCAAAATATTGTTGATTCAGGGCAATTTGCTGAAACAAGCTACGCTACTGATTTATCTTGGTTTCTCACCCTCATGGCAGCATGCCTTGCTTGCAATTCTTAGGGTCATCAGAAGCAACAGAGTCCCCCCAGAAAAAAATGTATTGAATGTATGGGTCAGATGTTGCTCTTTAAAGGCTCCAGACACATGATGGAGATTCTGCTAGAATTCATTAGGAGAAATAGCATTACTCAAAAAGAACACATGAGATATGAGACAGATAAAGGAGAGGGAGGAGTTGAGCTGCAGACACACATGACAAATATGAGCACAATGCAAACGACACATCAAAAAAAAAAAAGAAAAAAAGAATCTCCATTTTTGTCGGTTTTTATTTTTCCACATCATGAACACAGCAGCTGCCCCTTACATTGTGTGAAAATGTCATGATACACGGACCAAAAGAAATGCTCCAAAATGACTTGGAATAAAACCTGTTCACAGTAACTTACATTAAAATGTAAGATATTTTTGCATTCTCCTGTAAACTTAATCATCTGGATAAACATGTTTTTCTTTGGATAAAATTAAACAAATTTGTAGCTGTGTTGTGCTGAGAGAGGACGGGGTCTAAACAGGCATATTTGGTAGAAGGTTGATATTTCTGACGAGAGCAATTCCATATGGTCTGTTATGCTATTTTGCTGTGAGTTGTGATGTCCTGATTTTTGTTGAGATAGAGAGGTAGGGCATCCCAATTTTTGTTGAGATAGAAGGGTAGGGTGATGTGTTAGGCTACATTGCCCTCCAAACAGGGTTTTAAGAGACACACTCCAGAGTGTTATGAGAAAAAACGAAAAGCACGCAAGACGGCTGTGCAAGCGATCAAGACAAATGTGAGAATTTTCTCCGTTATGATAACCGTTGTATTTTCTTAATGTTGCTTCATTGCATTATGGTCCTTTTCTTCATAACAAGCATAAAACATTGCTAGTAGTATACCAATGTCCTGGTAGCTACAGTAGCTTGCTAAATTTCCCATTCCACCTCAAATGGTGCAGCAGTTGCATTCTGGTGCCTGTCAGAACTGCAGCAGCATTTAAGGTGGACTGGATAAATTTGAACAAGAAGCTGGTGAACAGCTGACTTCAGCTTCATATCACTGAAGAATTAGCTGTAGGTGATAATAAATAATTGCGCCCTCTTTGAAGGCATATGATGACCTAAATGGAACTAAAGCCCAGCAGTGAGGAGCTGAACTTGACCCTCCTCTGCTATCACTGCAGGCTGGCAGGGTCGCCTACAGAGCAGCACTAGTCGTTATTTATTGAAGAAATATTCTTCTTTATTTGAGGGTCCCATTTCCAGACAGAAGATTTCAACCACTACTCCTTGTAACCCAGTTCCAAGGGGGCAAGGTGACACAAAACAAGTGGTAGGGGTAAAAATAAGAAATGAGATTGGGCAAAAAAAGAGTCTGGCTTCTATAAAAGTGCAATTACCCAAAACATACCTCAAAATTCACCATGAACAACTTAAAATACAGCAAACTGAAGCTTTTGAAAAAGCGTCTTAAACGTGCTGTGCATGCCCAAGAATGTTACAGAAGCGTTCTGAAAGAAAGAGTTGGTGAAAAGTCTTAAAAATAGAAGAGAAAAAGCTAGCTACAAAAAGCATTTGCAAGCTGTGATATGTGCTAATCAGGGTGTTAGGTACTGACTTAGTAGGGTCCAAACTTTTGCACATGCCACAACTATTTCTTGTCTCTGTACCCACAGATTTCCAATGATGTTCAAATCAGGGTACTGTGAGGGCTTTTTCAAAAGCTTCAGTTTGTTGTACTTTAAGTTGTTCATTGTGGATTTTGAGGTATGTTATGGATAATTGTGCTGTTATAGAAGCCAACCTCTTTTTTTAAGTTAGTAAAATATAAAACAATTGTGGATTAACATTTGCTGAAATGTTAGCCTTTGTATTTACAAAATCAGCACACTCCTAAAAATCCCACATCTAAAATCAGCACTATAAGCTTATTAGCACTTTTGTGCATGAAATTACTGTTATAACAAACAACTGACCAAGAAACAATTCAAGGCCACTTGAGCTTGGTCCACGGAGGAAATGAGGGGAAGGCAAAGAAAAGCTAAACATGCCCTTTCTGTCATGTATTGTTGTTAGAAAATACACGGATGTGCTTGTATGGATCATACAAGTGTGTTGTGTTAATTTATTAACACTTAAAACATCATCAGACCAGAGGCGCATATGACTGTAACTGCCACTTTAATGTGTGCAGAATTAAAGATGAAACTCTCGACAAGGATGTTAGAGAGAATAAACCAGTAACTTGGTGCTGAATGTAAGCATTCTGCATTGTTATAATAATTCATGAGAAAATAAGGCTTGTTTTGTTACAACCTCTATTATACATGGGAATACAGGAAACAAGACACTCAGATTTCTTTACAGTGGTGGTGACCAGAGGTCACAGTGTCTACAATGCAGATATAACAGTTTTATTTACTATCCAAAACCACCATTGACACGTCTCTTCTGAGTTTTTATCCAATGTTGGTAATAGTAAAAGAGTGGAAAATATGAAAGAATAAGTTTTATGTGGGGGGCTATTTTGTCTCACAGCCCCCTGCAAGTAAATCTATGTGTCAAGCACATATGGATTAAAAACTGTTTTAAACCAAAACCTTCTCAGAACTCATCTCTTCTCAAAACTCTTCTGAAAATCGTAAAACAATGTCTCAGAGCTTTTTAACTCTTCAGATATCTGGTTCATATCACCACCACTGTGAACAATTCTGTCTTCATTTCACATCCAACCACTCTGTATTACTTTGTTTACATCTAGTCCATTTGATTATAATGCTGAAATATAGAAAAATTGCTGAAATTCTCCATTATAAAAATTTGAAAAAGGATGGAAAATAAGCAATATTTAATACACAAAGGCTCATCAAAGGCAAAACAGTGCTGCGTATTTCTATTAATGCTTAATCATTAAAATGTGTCAAGTGGTTGCACGTAAATAAAATATGGTGTTTCACCATATTTATACATTCATACATCAGTTTGCCTTTGTCTTAATGCACACTCTTGAAAAATGGTTCTTCAAGCGTTCTTTAGCAAAGGAAATGGTTCTTTTTAGAACCTTGAGTTCTATATAGAACTCTGCATGCCTTAATGGTTCTTTGCATGATGAAAGGGTTCTTCAGACTGATGGAGAATGTGTTGTATGTGGTTCTATATGCCACCAGAAAAGGTTTCTTCTATTACAATGTCAAAGTTGTAACAATAGCAGAACCCCTTTTGGTGCCATTCAGAACCATTGTCAAAAAAGGTCTATATATAGAACGATATTCAACACATTCTCCATCAATTCCAAGAACCATTACACAATGTAAAGAACCATTTAAGCATGAAATTGTTCTATAAAGATCTCATGGTTCTAAATAGAACCATTCGCTTTGCTAAAGAGCCATCTTTAAAATCATGCAGACTCGAAGCACTGTTTTTATCAGTGTAATACAGGGATCACAAGTATTGATTAGTGCTCTGTATATTTATTGCTGTGTATATCGTCGGACAAATGATCGATATTTGGGTTTCGGTATTAGTCACAGAGCTAGAACACTGCTAGAGCTAAGAAGCTACTTCCTGCTGAAGAAGGCAGGCAGCTGTGTCTGGAGGACAGAAGCTCCGGCAGAGCAGAAACGGGGCGCCGTGGTGTTAGACGACGGTGTTTTTCTCCAGTCCTGTGAGTTTATCGGTAAGTCCCCCTTCACTTTAACTACCTCAGACCAGCTAGAGTATGTGTGGTATCCCTTCTGTAGGGTCGTGGTTTAGTGATAAATGTACTTTGTTTGCGTTTTCTCAGAAAGAAACCGTACTTTCATTAACTGTGAAATGGCGGATAAAAAGAAGGAAGTGGAGACAACTGAAGTTAGCTTCTTATTTGAATTTTCCGTTCCACCTTAAATGCTGCGGTAGCTGCACTACAGCGCCCAGAGGCGCCTCAATGGAGCTGCTGCACCGTTTAAGGTGGAATGCTAGAGTCTGCGCGAGGAAGAGGCAGCGTTATTTAGCCTTTAGCTCAGTCCTGTGGGTTGAAATCCTAGTGTGTGTTTAAAGTTATAAAGGCTTCTCCGAAGAGTCTTGAACCGATGTTTGTCGAAGTTTTAACGTTTTTCACCACACGTTTTATAAACGAACAGATTTTTACAAGAGATCTTGAAAACTGTGGGTGAAAAAAAGCTTCTTCTGGCATATTTATATTCTAGACGTTTTATATATGTGTGGTTTGTGTGCTCTGGGCTGCAAAAGCCTTTAAAGAAGGTTATCATTAGTCTTTTAGAGTAGACCGTTTTTATGTCATGGAGTAAGTTATGGGTGTAACTTTGGGCCTTCATTTGAAATATACAATTTGTGTTGACACAGTAGCTACTCAGGTAAGGTGAGCATCCCACCTGTCCTCACTGCTAAACAACAACAAAACCTTGGTGTGGGATATAGATAGTAACGTGCAGTCTTTTGAACACCTAACCTAATGAGTTTAACTAAATGTTTCTGGTTTAAAATTTTTGGACGATACTCTTAAGAAGTTACTTATATCCAAATAATAACACACCTTAGGTTGTGACATGCAGTGTGTACTTGTAAGGTATGTGTTGATATTTGGAGGTATTTTAAATGTTACTACAGGTTTAACATTTTATTCTCAAAATTTAGTTTTACATTCAATTTAATCTAAAATTTACTCTCCCAGAATATGTTTAACATTTATTACGCTCAGATAAATTCCCCATTCAACCACATAAGGATGAAGAAAAAACAAAAAATAACAAAGAAATAACAAAAAATTTCCAAATTTCTAATTTTCACATTATTATGTCTTCAGCCACTTACATAGTCAGGGTGGATCCAAAGTTCAATTACACACTTCTGTCCCTGTAGTTACTGAATAATAAGCTCTAGTATGTAATAAGCCCAAGATTTAAGAGGTTAATGCATACTAACTGTAATTTAGCATTAGTTTGGAACAGAAAGCTGTCAAAAACCACAGTCTTTGTACCAAGGAAAGTGGTAAAAATACTCAAAGATTTACTAAACGGTCACTTTCCTGAGCTCATACCAACAAGGGTTCTATATGGTATTGAAAAGGTGTTCTTGGGCTTAATATAATAATGATATAACAATATATATAATAATAATGGAGCCCTTTTTGGTGCTGTATAGAACCAGTTGTAAAAAGTTTTGTTTAAAGGCCCATGTACAACCGGGTATTCATCACAGAGATGAATCACTTGACCATGCAAAGAACCATTCACATGGTTCTATGAATGTTCGTGGTTCTAAATGGAACCATTGCCTTTACTAAAATTTTACTAAATTTTGAAAAGTAGCAGGGAAAATAAAACGTTACTCAGTCAGAATCAATGTATTGGTGCATCCCTTAATTAATGTAGGTTCCGAGCCATTATACTTCATAGTGTAGTGCTGTTTAATGAATGCAAATCTTGGACAGCAGTCGGCGTAATGTCTGGCATGGTCAAATTCCACATTGCGAAGTGTATATGGCTTTGTGTTCATGTGGTATTTTTAGCTCTTAAGCATAAACAGGTGTCCGCAGTGGCTGTTGTGTTTAGTAGACGTTGCCACAGCATGCAGAAGATTCTTGCACTGAAAGGTTCAGCATCAAGTGTCAAGTTGAAACATTACTAAAAAAAAGTATTAAAAATTTAGTTGAGTAGAATATATTGAAAGGAAAGCTGTCTTGAAGCTGATATCGATGATGGTGCTTGCTCCTCTTCAGATCAGTTGTTGTTTCTAAGAGTTGCAGCGCTAAGCAACATGGGAATCATTTGCCTTTTTTCTTGGTTTACTGCACTTCCAATTTGCTGATTGCTTATTCAAATAAATGTATTATTTTGTTTTTTTCTTTTCTTTTTCTTTTTCTTTTTATAGTTTTTCTTAAGGCTGTCGTAATTAATTTCCTAGCATGTTATTATTACTGTGCCTTTAAGACTGATCAGAGAGAGTGAGCTCTGTTCTGAAACACTATTTATAACTTCAGTGTGAGTGGATAAACTGCTGTGGGCTAAAGGAGTTGTTTTTTGTGACATCATGGTAACAGTGCATTCGAAACCTGCTGTTTTTTGGAGCATTGTTGTCACATATCAACCGTATTGACTGGGTAGTGAATTGAAGTGCTGCGTAAATTTAATCTATACCATTTCAGAACGTTGGGCCTCATTTACCACTGTCTTCCTAAGTTTCTTTCCTAAACTTGTTCTTGAAAAAGGTCCTTAGACAAAGTCTACGTTAGATTCACGACGTTAGATTCTTATACTTTACAAGTTCAAATACTTTCTCTAGATTGACAAAGCACTTCTTGTAAGTCGCTCTGGATAAGAGCATCTGCTAATTGCTGTAAATGTAAAGTTCTTAAACTGCAGAACTGTTTGCACTTTTGTCAGAATCTTCGTTAAAAATTTTTTTTTTTAAATTTCTTCTTAAGAGCAGTTGGTGAATGATGCCCGTTGTCTCCATGTGTGTGTGGACTGGGTACATTTTGAAACTTTAACAAAGTTTACATATTGCATTTACTCATTTATTTTAAGGAAGTGAGGGACGTTCAGTTTTCCATGATATGGGCCTTTTAAGCACCAGGCCTGTTTATCAGCGGAAACATCAGCACCTCAATTTTTTCAGCCTTGAGGCTTAAGCGTTGAATGTTGTGTGCCAGACTGCCAGTTCACGAGCTCTGTGTTATTAGCGTAAATTTCCCCAGTTAAAACTGTTACTGCAACATTCAGTGATGTAAAATATAATTAAAATTGCAGTTTGGCGATTTGTAAATTGCACTCTTTCAGATCGCAAAATTGATACAAAAATTTTTGCTGTTGTCAAAAGAAAACCCTGTATCTCCAAAATGGTAACTTTACAGGAGAAGGATAAAACCTACTTTACTTTTAATGTAAGTCAATGGAACCAGACTTTTTGTCCAAGTATATTTGGGTCATGTAAAGAGCAACAGGTATCCTAAACACCTGGCCTAAGTAAGCTACAACACTAGGGATTTTCCAATCTGAGGAGTATGATATACAGAATTCAGAAAGCTACTTCACTCAAACGTCCCTCTTAGTATAAACACGTTTGCATAGTTTATCTTTAAATGCTGATGAAAGTTCTTTCAACTTAATGAGCCACTTTTAAACAGCACCCTTTGAGCTTAGCTGGGAATCTGTGTGGGTGGCAGCTAAATGTGTGTTCGTTCATGTGTCCCAGAGCTTTCAATCTGTACAGCAGAGTCCGAGCTCATTGGATGAGTGGCAGGGCAGTATTTGGGGCACACTTGAATGGCCAGTCAGGCTTTAGGTTCTATTAGGCTGCAGCTATAGAGCTCAAAGCACACTTACTCAGACCTTAAGCATCCTGCACATCTGTGGGGGCGTAGATGACTCACTGCCTCGTTTTGTGCATGTGGGTGTGTGTGTATGTGTGTGTGTTTGTTTTTGTACAGTTTCAAGCTTGACTTTGTTCCCAAAAAAAGTCTTGGACTTTGTAAAGTGCTTTTATTGTTTGATGTAATAACATTATTTCTAATTATTACATATAGATGCTTATCTATATATGATATATATTGCTGCTGTTGGAACAAAACCTTGTATTTCTGTTTCTTTCTTTTTATTTAGTTTTTGACACAATTTCAATATAAATTTTGCCCTTTGCATTGTCTATAAATCTTATGTCGAATGGACCAAAAAGAAATGACCCAAAATTACTTAGACAAACGTCTGGGTCCATTGACTTACATTAAATGTAAAGTATTTTTTTCTGTCTTCTTTTGGAGATACAAGGTTTTGTTCTGACAGCAGTGATTGTTGTTACATCTAGGTACTTATATTTACGTAATATAATTTATGTTTACATGTAGATACTTATGTATATATACACAATATATATGGGACGTTGTATGGTTACTTACAGATATTTAAGCATACAATACACATCAGACACCACCCTTTGTTTTTTTTAAATTTCCAGTCAAAATGATCAAAAGTACAATTCATACATTTTTCAGCTTGTGGAACATAGCAATAACATATATTTAACAGAATTTAAATTACACAGAAGCATCAACAACTAAATATACATAATTTATTTCATTATTAATTGCGTCTCTTTACCTGAATAACAGCTTCCAAAGTTCAGTCTTAGAAGTTGGTTGCATTTTATGCTTTTCATGATCCAGCTAGTTGTAACTCCAAATTTATGAAACCTTGCTTCACATCTCAGATTTACAGGTTTGATGTTTCTTTTTCTCACTAAGTGCTTCTTGACAGCTACACATCCTTTCAGACTCACAGTGTTGGGTTGTCTTCTCACAGTGGAAGGATGGACAGGCATTTCTGTGAATATTTTCAGCACTGTTTATCTGATGTGGACAGTTTTGGAAGTGTAATGTCGTAGTAAGGGAGTGAGGGCGTAAGGGTCCACATTATCTCTGTATCTTAAATTTTTTTTTTTTTAACTCCAGTTCTTTTGCTCATTTTCCTTTGATGTTCCTCTTTATTATGCAAATTAATTATCTTAATTGTAATCTCTTCAAAAATGTCTCATTCAAAAATGAATACATTTTACTGTGACTGGAATTAAAATAAATAAGGGGGGGTCTCTGACTTCTGCCCAATAGTGTATGTAATACATATGAGACATATTATTATTATTGTTGTTATTATTGTTAGTATATAGGTTCTTTCATGTATATATAACATATGGGGGGCTCATTTATGACCCCATGTCCTGAAAATGCATGAGAGCAAGTGTGCTTGGGAGTGTGTTTCTTTCACATTCCTCTTGAAGTGTCTTTATTAGTAGTGTGTGAATGCATGTGTCTTGGAATTACACATTCTTGTCTATCTGACGATCTGTGGTGCCTCTCGTTGCTCACATTCATTACCTTGCCTCAGTTGCTTTCGGACACGCCCTTCTTAGAGAACAGCTCTGTAATCCTTTTTTCTCATGCATTCAGACGATACACACAGACATGCTCTGAATAGCAAAGGCATTTTCCCATCAAACATTGTACTGCGCTTCCTGTCATCTGGTACTTGTTTTGTAATTCCTCTTGGCTATGAGAGATAACGCTGCGTTAGGCTTCTGACATTGTGTATAAGACACTACTGTCCAATTACGATTGATATTCATATAAAAAAAACTGCAGACTTTTTGGAACTATGCGTTTCAACATGGAAGGTTATGGTTAAAACAAGGTTAAAACAATGAAGAGCTAAATCTTTCTGTTTACAGGCTTCTGTTATTGTAGCTTTCCTTTGTAGCTTATTGTTAGTAGGCTATCAGTAACAATAATTAGCTTTGTCTTTTTCATTATTAGTTTTAATGTACACACACAACATTGAAATCATTTAACCCCTCATCCATATCTTGCGAAGAAAGTAAGTTAAATGTAATAGCTAAACTATATTCCAATGACAACAAATTTATATATATATATATAGTTATTTTGAAGTTATTGAGAAAATACATTTAGAAAAATGTATGCCTACCATCTGTTTAATTTTTTTATGAAAAAAAAAAATGCCATGTCACTCCTAAACAGAGTTTTAGTCCATAGGCAGAGCCTTATTTTAGCCACTCCCCTGCATTTCAGAGCAGGAATTGAGACTCCCTCCCTGTCCCTCATGGCCACATGTTGAGCAGTTAGATCCCAGCGTTTTGAAGTGTGTACCAAAGTCTAAAAATCAGCGTGTGAAAACTAACATGATGTTCACAGCTATGTTTGCCAGTCATATACTGGCTAGTGTTATTAGCTAATCATTAGCTAATGTTATCGCTACTGAAACATTTGGTAAGTTACGATTAGATAGATTGTTTTAGTAGTGACAAAATGAAAGGTTTAATTATGTATTTTAATAAAAATTCATAGCAAAAGGATTTCAGAGTGAAGTCCCAGTTGAAATGGGTTCTCTACTCTGAAAATGATCGATACAGGGAAGCTGGCATTTCTTCATTGTCTTTTTAGAAAACACTGCTGTTATTATGACAGGTATTTGAGAATGGCCTGGGTCAGGGTGGTTGTAGTGGTGGATATTTCAGTGGTGAACCCTCTCAGAACTGCTCAAGGCCACGACTGTGTATTTTTCTCCCTGGTGTGCTGCCAGTGCTCTGCTCACCGCACAGTTCCTGCTGCCACAGTGAGAACTATCCACACTTCCCTTTAGCATGGCCTGAGCTAACGGCCCGTCTCCAAGTGAAGCAATTGTGGCTCTCCCCTATCTGCCTGTTTGTCTCTCACTTCCCCAAATGCTCATATGAAACCGTTCTGGATAGAAACAGTGACCCATGAAGGAGCCCATACTGTTGAGAGCTCCTGGGAAATTGTTCACATTTTAATTCGATCCAGTTGACGTTCAGACTCGGTGTTACAGTCCAGTTTCTGATGACGTCAGAGCCAGCGCAGAGCCGAGTGAACACCCATAATAACTGGGTTTCATCCAAGAACACTGTGAGGCAGACCGCACAGTACCAAAAACAGAAGTAACGTCTTTGACTTGTGGTTTAACGCTCAGGCATGTGTTAATCCGTTAATCATCCTGACTGTAAGCCTGAAAAAAGATTCAGCATGCAGTTGAGTAACATTTCATAATAATTAAAAGTGATATTTCAGCAAAAAATCTGATGCAGTTTTCCCCAGGTGGCCTTGTTAATGTGGTTTTTATGCGGTCCTGTGCAAAAAAAAAAAGAAAGAAAATGAAACACATCCTCAACACTGTAAGCCCAGATAAGTTGAATTCATTTATTTTAAAAAAATGCAAACCGGCTGCCTTCAAAAACTTAAGTTAGAATAATGTAAATTTTTGTGCTGGATTAATTTAAAATGCATGTTTGAGTAACTCATGAATTTTAATTATTTTAATTTAACCTTTTGAGTTAATCAAGCCTAAAATTGAAGTTTAATGGTATGTTTCATCCGGTAAATACAGTGAAAATCTATGCTTTTTAGCAACAGTCCAAGCAGCTGACCAACACATACACTAAAAAAGTGTACGCCAGAGGAAAGGTGGGTGGAATGAAAAGGGGTGAGTAAAACAAGCAGAAAGAAACACCCAGTATGCAAATAGATGGAGCCAATAGGAAAACAATACATTTTACCCAACAAGATTGTGTTAACCAAACATTCATGTTCACCTAAACAACATTGCTTACCTAGTTTCACTCAGAAATACACATTTGTGAAGTAACTTCAGAGAGAAACCATTAAACCCAACAGTAGTGCTGTTTCATTTTTTTAATGTAGAGTTTCAAAGACTACACTAAATTGCAATAAGTTGATTCAGCTCAAAAATGCCATTTATGAGTTTGAAATAATCAAAAACAACTTAAAATAATTAAGACATAGCTGAGGTATATTCAGTTTTGTGTACAACAGATGTCATTTATCTGAGTTAAAACGTGGGAACAGTGTACAGAAAATAGTGTACTATTTATTCACTGATGATATATTGAAAGAAAATAAAACATAAAATGTGTCCCAATATGTCCAAAATATTTCATTGTTTTCCCTGTTTTAACTTATTTTTATTTAGGAAAAACTAAAAATTAGCTAAACCTACGACTAACTTAATTAGCCAGAAACACCAGTAGCAGCCATCTTGAGCCAAACTTTGGTCAGCATTTTAAAGCACCTAAGCAAGTCTGTTTGAGATTGATACCAGTGTGTGATGATTTACACACAAGACCACATCCTTTGGTGTAAGTTGCCGAATGATCACTGTAACCCTATCAAACCAAACGTCTTGCCGGCGATATGTTCAGAGACTGCCAGTCTCTGCAAGTGTCCCATTTAAGTCTGCCGCCACATTGATTGCAGTAAAATGGATCAGCATGTTGAATTAGAGCATTCTCTGAGCTACCATGTTTTCTGTCCCTACATAAAAGAAGCTCCATGTTGCCTCTATTGTTGGATGCACTAGGTTAGTTTTATTCCCAGTGCAATTTGGGTTGATAAGCTCATTGTTGATTAGTGTTTGATTTGTTTAATCAGAGTAATGTTCAAATATGACTGATGTGTGGCTTAGAATCCTATTCTTTGGATGTCTTGTTAAGAAAATTAAATAAAAATCCATGAGTTGATAAACAGGTGGAGATTTTTAGGATTTGTAGGTCACATGCTTACTGTATCAATGCAGCAACAGTGTGGAGAAATCACAAGGAGGAAAAAGAGTAGATTAAACAAGAGAAATGGCCATGTTTTGTACATGCCTTGAAGGGTTAAGGCTGTAAAGAGCATCTTCTATCCACTGCAGACAAAAGTAATCGCTGTATAGACAACTGTATAATATAATGACTCATTATAGTGTTTGTAAAAGCTTGGAGGCACTTCCTAATGCTGCATATTGTAAAAGAGATATATCTCATTGTTAGTTAACTGCACAAAATTGTCCACTTGCCATTTCAGTGAAATTAGCCCTCACAACTAATATCTGAAAAGTCATTTCAGTACTTTCACATTTCTTTTTTTTTTTTTTTGCAAAACATATCTGATCTTTGCACATGGCATAGCAGGCCTAGTCCATTAAAAGCCACTTGTGAAGGTAACGTTTGAATATCGGTGTGACGTGAAAGACCAATCAAAGGATCGTATGATCTCAGGAGGGTGGGGCTTTAAAACAGTTCCTTACCAATTAAGGAACTGACGGTTGTTAGTGTAGTATTAGTGTAAGCTATTAGATATCATGCTGCACCAGCTGCACCCGTGCAGTTTGGTTTGGAACCCAGTCCTTCGCCCCCAAAGCATAAAACAAGAGTAGGTGAATCCAGTAAGATGCTATGCTGAAGTTTGATGACTCATTAAAACAACAACAAAATTAACAGATTTTACCAAACAGAGTAAGATTTGACCAAATTTCAGTTGACCTTGTGGTTAAACAGAGTGTAATGAATTGGTTGTTAAATAAAGAAATCAGGCAGAGAGAGCGCCTGTAACAGAGCTTTTGACTTTTTCAAAGGTCACACTGTAGCCCTGTGCAACGGGAAGGGGAGGAGGGAGTGAGCTGCTAAAGAAACGGATGGATTTCTGAGAAATCAGCTCCGTCCAATCACAAAGCTCTGCTCTGCTGGCTCCGGGCCAGCAGGGAGAGGGAGGAGCCGAGTGAGCCGGAGCTTGTGAGTAAACGAATGCAGTGAGAGAAAGTGCAGGTCTCTCCAAGCGTCGCTTATGAACCTGAAAAAGAGTAGAAAAGGGAAGAGACTACGGAGAATGAAAGGTCCTCTCCAGAGTCTTAGCTGGTATGTTTTTATCCCCTCACTCTCTCTCTGTCTCTCTCTTAATCTTTCTCTCACGCTCTCTCTTTCTGCCTCTCACTGTCACGTTCCGTTTTATCTTCTCTTGCGTGTGCATGTTCTCGTGTTTTGGCTTTTCTTTTTTTTTCTTAGGTCTGCACATATAAGCAAGTCGCTTCAGCCCCTGTTCGGAATGCAAATGTGAAATGTTTGCCATTCATAATGTGTCTATGTCCATGCGTACACGGGGTGTATGGCTGTGGACTTCACAGTAGCAGGAAGTTGAATGGAGAGAACAATTAGACTGGAGTAGACCGGAGAAGGAGAGAGTGGATGGATGGCTTACGTTAAAGAGAAAGAGAGTAGATTAGATTGCCATTATTTCTTCCTCAGTACTACTTTCTCCATCTAAATAACCCTGCATTATTACGATATTTGTGCTATGCTTGTGGTTTGTAGATTTAATCCAGTGTATCAGGTCCTTATCTGGATAAGAAGTCCTGCTAATGAGCTACTGCAGAAATAGCCTGCGAATCACTTTGCACTAGGGCTGACATGATTACTCGATTTTAACCAAGCACAGATGAAATTTTACATTCTCAAGTTAATCGCTAGCATCACGTTTCAAATTTTTCTAATGCCGTCTCTTACAGGAAGAAACATTAATGGATGCACTCATTAATATGCATATTATGCAATGTTGTGCTTTTAACTGAGTCCTCTAAAAGCCTCCTTGTGTATCACTTTCCAGTAAATTTTGAAGGCTATGTATAGTTTGTCATTGCTCATTCAAGTCTATTTTTGTTGTTTGGCCACTCTCATTTGTAAATTAAATTTAGAATTTGTCAAAATAATTATCCAAATGTTAACGTGATCAATAGTGGCAGCAGTATTTTACACAGATGAAGGCGCTGAACCTTGCACAGTTTGCATGGCGTTGTCTTTTTTAATCTGTCATTTTCGCAGCCTGAGCAGATGCACAGTATGTGAAGTCAGCAAAAAGGGCCAGATATGGGGAAAAATGATCACGGTATCTATGTAACCTGTACCCTGTATCGTAGCTAGTGCCATGCTCAGATATTGATCCATAAAAGAGGGAACACCTTCATTTGTAGCTGGAATGGGGTTGTAATGAGACTCCTGAGGAGCTGAAGCTGGGCCATGGTCACCCGCAGATTCTCCATCTTGTTTTCCGTCTCACAGAGAGACTGGCCACACCCTCTACTGAATCTTGTCTTTGGTTCTTCAGTGAAAACATCTTGCAAGTAGGGCTTAATATATCAATCTTTAACTAAAAGCAGGGTGATAAATGCGAGCATCATGTTAATTACTGTGCGAGAGAAAAGGGTGGCTGCCAGACTCGAGGAGCTAGACTCATGTTTTGCGGATAGGCCGGTATGATTTGCATGTTTTACATGTGTTTGGGCGCTCAAAACAATACTTACTTGTATGAGCTGATTTTAATCACGCAACAACCTTTCAGTCAAACAGGAATGTCAGAATATGCAAACTTTGTTATTTCAAACATAAACTGCAATTTGTTCAATGATATGTTTTCAGATTATAAGTGAAACAACCCTCTCGGTTAATGTTTTTGACTATAAGCACAATGTTTAGCCACGTTCAACTGCAAATGCTCCCAGTTGCTCAGGAAGCGTTTTGATGATGTCACCAACTGCCTTGCTAAGGAGGGATCAAAATGGAGGATTCAGCTCTCTGAGGCCAGCAAGCGCTTGGCAGGCCTTCTCTCACATGATGTCACCATCAGATCGAGGTCTGTTTTCTCTTAGTTGAGAGATATGCATGAGAAAGAGAGAGAGAGAAGGGAAAAAGAGGATGGACAGGCAGCGAGAGATGGAGAGGGAGCCGCAGGAGGAGGAGGTAGAGTGAGTGAGTGAGAGAGAGAGAAAGCTTGAAAGCGAGCACGTGAACAAAGGCTAACTGGGTCATGTGACAGCTCTCTGATGCAACATGCTGTAAGCACTGCTACATTCTGCCCTTCTAGACTCTCAATCAATAGGCCTATTACAACACCCAGTAGAAGTGCTGAATAATAATGAATAATTTCTACTAATAATCATTTCTTGTTCAAGTAATGCTTTGCAGGGTTGATTTTGTCATTGCAGTTCTGCAGTCACATAGAGTCAGACCTTGCTACCTCAACCTAAAATGCACTTGCAATTAGAGGTGGGCCATATGATGGTATTTTATTGCTATGGTGATAAATTTAGTTGTGAAATATGTTTTTTTCTCATGGATATTGTCAGAACACTGACAAACTGTGTGTGTTATTACATAGAGAGCATAATTAGGCCTGTTGAATTAGATTTAGTGCATTAAGTAGGTGAACATGATTGTTTTTGATAGCAGTTTTTAAATGTTGCGCTACCAGTGCATTGTGCCAAAATATTGTGATGTATATTGTACATCTTTAAGTATCATGATGTATTTTTGCCATATTGCTTAACCCTAGTTGCAGAAAGTGTTCACATATTGTCAGTTTATACATCAAACAACCTGCTTACTTTGTCTTTTTGAGTGTAGGCACCAGTTTCTTTGATTTACGTTTACGGCATTTGGCAGACACGCTTATCCAGAGCCACTTAGAATTTGATCATTGTACTCAGGTTGGAAAAGGTAGTGTGAAGAGTCTTGCCCAAGGGCTCTCATTGGTAGTGTAGAGTATGTGCCCAGGCAGGGGGAATGAACCCCAGTCTACTACGTAGGAAAGCAGAGGTGTTACCCACTAAATCATACCAACCTTTGATAAAACAAGTCGAAAGCAGGGGGAATTGTAAATGAAGATGTGCAAGTTTTTTTTTAAGATTCTGTGAGTCTACATTAATGGCTACAACTAGTAAAGTACACATTGGAAAAAACTTATGCTTTGAATTAGGGATGCACCAATACAGGAATTGTGGGCCAGTTCTGATATCCCATACTTCTCATTCCATAGTTGTACATATCTACTGAGGCTGATACATAAACGTATATAAAATATTGGAAAAGTGGGACAGAGTCTTTCAGATTTCAGCACAGCAGCCCAGCATCACCTAAATATTCTGCTCTTTCTTATTGGTCAAATCTAAACATCTGTCCTTTGATCGTAACTTTTTAAGCAATTATCTGATGATACTGATATGAATCTGATATCATCATGCATTCCTACTTTGAATTGACTCAGTGATTCACATGTATCACAGGAGGTTGGAAACAAAAAAATGTGTTACTTCAACACAATTCTTGTCACAAGATGAAATCTGAAAGACAGCAATTGTGTACTTTATTATTCACGTGCAATCATTTGACACATCTGAAACCAACATTTTTTTCAGTGTGGTACAATAGCAGAAACAAGCAGAAACGGTGCCAACCACTCAAACATACCAAAATGTCAGCCTGGGTTTGCCATGCTCTTTCTTGGTACACTCAGCTAGACATCGCCTTGGTGCAGCTACCGCACGGTTCACCATTTAATCACCATTGAAAAGTCAGATTTGCACTTTTTTACAATTAGCCCAAATGTAGTTGTTAAAGTGGTGTCCAAATATAGCAAAAACAAGTCAATAGTGACTCATATTTTTTTTGGAATACATCCACAAAACGTCTCTCAAACCGCAGGTCATCATTAAGGTTTAGCTCAGTGCAGCAAACAACAGAAATCCTAACCTAGCTCCCATATATCTAAGTCCAGTTTCAATACTTGTGTGAAACAGCTGCACCCAGCATTCAGCTACGTGGTGAAGTTTTGCTATTTTTTTTAGTTTCTCTATTTAATACTGTTGCCAGACAACTCGTATCATATTCCACCCTTGAAGCCTTACAATAAACCAGCCTCTCTGGCTTAAACCTGTCAGCAACTTCCTCATCAACTCAATTTGTTCCTCTGTTCTCATTGTCAAACCAGCCTTGAAGTGCTGTATCCTCTGGCCCAGCTGTGATACGCAGCTTGATGATTGGGTTTCATCATATTCCGTTTCCTTCTCACTCGACCCAACACAAACACCCTCCGCACACTCAAGGACGTGCTAAGAGAACAGAGGAGTGTTTGTGCTTTGTTTGACAGAACACAATGAGAGCTGTCTACTCCATTTATCTCATCACAGGTACAAAGTTCACAGGAGATTAGAGAATCAGCTGTCATTCCAACTAAATTAGTTTTTATTAACGGCTCATGTCTGAAAGAAAATACTCGACACTGTAAGTTACCGTGACCAGCAGCGGTTGAAGAAGTCCAGGTGTGAGATGGCATTACTCACTGAGCAGATGTGAATGGCAGCTTCTCTTACCATTTAATAGCTCTCAGACAGGTCTTCACAATATACCATTTGCTAGTCATTTTTACAATACTAGCCTTTATTTTTGTCACAGAGGGTAATTAAGCCCTCCAACTCATCACAAAGTTGTTTATTGTGTGCTGTGAGCATGCTGACCAATCCTGTTGAGTGTTTCATAGGTTTGTTGATGAATGAACACTGTAATCATGTAAACATGATTTTGTCAAAATAATGCTGGTCTTCGGGAGGTTGATCCTCCCTCTCCCACCATCACTCATCAATAGTGTTCTCCTCCGAGCGTGTTGAGGTGTCCAGTGACATTGCGTTAGCAACACTTAAAAAGATCTTGAGTTATCTGATCATAAGTGGACAGCAATACATAAAGCCATTTATACCTGGCATTTCCATGTGTCTCCAATGCGACACCATTTTCATGACTAGAGAAAGGGTCCTGCCCAGATTCTTACTGATGACATTCTGTCTTTTGACCTCTAATATTTGCTGGGATTGACTAGGGATGTGCATTCCGACTAATTTTAATATTCAGTTGTCTTCATGAGTTAATAAATGGGTATTTGCAGAAAAAAAGGAAAGGAAACTGCAGGATAGGAAATGTTCATCAGGCAAAAATGCAGAAAACACAGTGTATTATATAAAAATAGCAGTGGTTAAATAGTTGGTTTTTATGTTGAAAGCGGGTCTTCAGAGAAGCTATTGAGCTGACGATAAGCAGTATGATGATGAGGACCCATCGTCTTATACGTAAGGTTTTTTCTCCTCAGTGGACGATGGACCAACATGATATTTTGTCAGGGACATATATTTTCACTGTTTTCAAACCTACCTAACATCAGCTAGAGTAGTTGGTCTAGTTAGTGAAAAAGACGCACCAGAACGGGCCGCACTGCCTTCTAAGATACATATTACCCGTATGAGTTACTTAATATGATATATATTGGAATGTCATCTATAATATGCTTGGTATACTCAGAAAACTGTCACATTTTGCAGTCCTCTTAAAACATAATAAGCACTTGAATAGAGTTTTCAGTATTTGAATACTAGCATAATGAGTGGTACTCAGCTAACCACTTGTTATGCTAGTATTATAGTATATATATATATATATATATATATATATATATATATATATATATATATACACACACACACACACACACACACACACACAATATATATATAGTATAACCACTGGCATAACGTGGTTAACATGAGTACCTGTGCACATCCCTAGTACTGATATGATACCAGTACTGTGCATTGGATCAATGCAGTCTTTAGCAAATGCAGATGCCTCCATCTCATGTCCCTTTCTAATTATTGATTAGTTGTGTCCGATTTTGTTTTCTTCACAGGCTCTAAAAGATGGAAAGAATCTTGAACTCCACCAGACCTTTTTCCATGTCCACAGATCAGCCAAAATTCAAGGCTTATGGCTGCCACGACCCCACACCAGAACCACATGCAGCCAGCAGCGTTGGCAAAAGCAGCGAGCTTGATGAGCTGTTGTTTCAGGCAGACTTTTCCAACTTTCTTCTGAAGGTCATCTCTCATGGAACAGCCAAGCATGTGGGGACGGGCCCTCTGGGGACAGAAAAGCCATCCATTATTGCCCAGGCAGAGTGTGAGTACTGAATCAGTCAAATGTAATGGAAGTAAATGGAAATGTGTGAAGAAACAGGTATTATTTATGTAGTGTTCTGGGACACATCAGTGGCTCACCTATGCTGAACCTCTTAACCTTTTTACAGGTGAATCTCAGGACTCGCAGGAATTCTGTCCCAACAGCAGGTAAAGGCCTGATGGTCTGTAACTTGTTCACTGAATCACATATTAAACATGTGCCTTGTTCATAATCCTTAACCTCCTCTTCCATTTATTTTCAGACACAAAAATGTCACCTACAGTGACCTCAGCACTCCCCTGTCCTGCACCCAGGGGTCAGTCTCTCGCCGCCGGCCCCGAAAGAAGCATCGAAAGAGACAGCGGCGGAGGCAGGGAGAGAGGGAGGGTCAGCAGAGGGATGGAGGGAGTGAGAGAGTGAGAGAGAGAAGACTGACCGGAGTGCCGGAACAGGACAGTGGAGAGGTGAGGCCAGCTTTAGTAGATCACTACCGGACAGGAATTTGAAAACTTTGTAAAACAAATGCTATTTTGTGAAGAGATAGTTGACATTATTATATTTATTAATTTAGGGTATATAGATAATAACAGATGATGATAATAATATGGAGTGTTTTTTTGGACCTTTCATCATATGATTCTCACATTTAGGTGTGCATGTTAATGTTAAAGTTGTTATGAGATCACTAACATGAAATAACCTCACTGGGAATTGTGGCTGTCCTGCTGTCCTTCCTCCAGGTGGGAGAGTGTAGCTACAGCAGCACCAGCAGCAGATCCTACAGCAGCAGCAGAGCTGTTAGCACAGAGAGCCTGTCTGTGCAGGAAACGGCACGGCCATGTTACCCTTCTCACCTCGGCCTCCGCACCTCTCCGCTTTCTTCTCCAGACCTCTGGGGGTCAATCCAGGCCCTGCCCTCCTGTGAGAGCTATGGTCAGGAGTGTGAGAGTTCACAGGAGTTCTTGAACAGTGAAAAAGACTGCAGCCTGGCTGTACAGGGGCTCCGAAACTACGTCACACAATCTGAGCGCTCTTATGCCTCAGCTTTCGTCAGAGAAATGGTCAAAGTGGAGAAGGACAGAGAGGAGTATGAGGAGGAAGAACAGGAGGAAAGCAACACAAATGAAGGGATTCTCTTTAATGAGGTTATTTTTGCCCATAAGACATAATTGCTTTGTAACTACTGTGTACTTATGAGTGCTTAGACTTTACAGTGTTAAGTGCATACTCCAGGGCACACATTTTCAAATTCAGACCTAAAATCCAGTTTGCTGTCCTGCATATTGTAATTGATGGTAGGTATGACACTATGTGGCCAATTAGTTGAATCAGTAGTTCAGTTATCTACCAGTGAATACAAAAGCCAGGATTGGAAACTGGATCCAAGGTGTAGCTTAAAATAACTCTTCACTAGAATTTTTAACCTAAGGTCTATCTGCCCCATTTATACATCATAACTATGTACATTATATATATCAGCTGGCAACTAAATGATTGATTGCAGTTGCTGGACAATAAGCCAATAAGGCATACTATTCTCTTTAACTCTCTATCTACCGAGCTGTAGCATACGGTCAATCACAGGCATCAAGGCTGACAGGCCTGGTCCATAGTAATCTACTGTATGCCATGGTCAAGGCAGATTTAAACGCTGCCTTTAGTACTTATTATACAGTAACTGCAATTAATTATTCTGTAATTACTGCTTCTTCTTCTTTCGGCTGCTCCCTTTAGGGGTCGCCACATTATTCTGTAATTACTGCAATTACCTTAATATATAATGCACTTGCACTGTAAACATTCATTGTAAAATGACAGTAAATTCCTGGCTTCTAGTTGCATTTCTTTTACAGTAATTTACTGTACCATGTTAATGGTAAATAATAGTAAAATAAAAACTTTATATTGTGAATACACAGTCACCACAAGATTACTGTGATGTAGCTGAATTCTGCTGTACACTTACAGTAATTAAATACAGTAATCTCCTGTATTTGTACCTATGCATACCTATAGCTGTAAATGTAATGCAACTCAGTGGCCAATAATTTTTCAGTAAATTTACATGAGAAAAAATTTTATTTTACCAGAAAAATGCATTTTTTTAGTATTAACTTTTAGTATTAAGAGTAAATCCAAAACTAAACCTATTACATGATTAGCTTATTTTTTTAGCTTTAAAAATTATATTTTAAAAAAATTATTAAAATGTTTACACCTTTTTAACTCTCAGTTGCTGTTGTGTCCCATATAGCAGTGTTGATTTTCCATTCTTTATTGTTAAAAAAGGGTTAAATATTGTAAAATCCTGTCAATAGTTAACTGTGTAGTTATGAATGTAGGAATGAAGTGCTTCTCACGCTCAGGCAAGAACACGCAACATGACATGCGTGTAAAGTAACACGCTTTATACGTCATCCCGAAAGAGAATGGCCAACAAGTGAAACACATCAATCGCATCGCCTGCTCATTGTTACTGCTGTCACAACCTGATACAACTACATACATGACTGCACAGCTTAATAGTTGAGCGAGGATAGGCTTAGATACCTGTTTGAACCCATGAAAGAATGAGTCACGTACAGTAGTCATACTAATACAGAGAGAGAGTGAAACATACTTCACTAAAAAAAAAACATCTCTGCTTAATACGGGCACGAACACATGCATGTTTTGAACAGCTACAAGTTGCCATTTGTGGCTGCTGATTTCCTGTTTTTCAGTGCTCTGAAGTTTCACGTTTACCTCAGTAGCCTAGTTCTGCTTACGGGAGTTTCCTCACACGCACCACACAAACAGATGAACATTAATAGAACTGCGTGTACACTCTGCAAGTGCAAGCAGATCACTTGGCTCCACTTTTTTACTTTGCTCTCTGTTCTGTGTCTGCAGGAACTGCACCCTGACAACTATGAATATCGGGAGGGGAGGGATTATGAAGTCTGTGATTTACTAAAGCAAGGATCGTATGGAGACGTCTACAGCATCAGAGACAAATCCACTGGCTTTCTGTGCGCTGCCAAAAAGGTAGCCATGAATGTTCTGTGCACACACAGTTTATGCAAAGTCTGTAAATGTATCATTTCCAACACAGGAGTACATTTTGGTATGGGTGTGTGTGGATGTACATGTGCACGTCTTACCCTCCTCTCTTTCTGTTTGCTAGGTGCCGGTGAAGAATTTCTGTATTGAGGAGGTGGGCTCGTGGAGTGCCCTCCAGGCTCCTCATATAGTAGATCTATATGGATTTGTCAGAGAGGGTCGATCCATCATCCTTTTTATGGACCTCAAACCTGGTGAGAGAAACACACATGTGCATGTGTACATATTAGAGAAGGCACAGTACCACTGCTCCTGTTAGCTTCAATTGAATTACTTCACCTAAGATGCGCTTCTAGCATGCTTAAAATCTTTAGATGGAAACGTCACAGATTTTTCTAAATGCAAAGTTTGCACACTTCAGTCATTCAGAATGGTGCATTGCAGGCACTCTTACTGATTGTGATTTCTTTATAGTGGTGGTGATAGGAATCAGGGGTCTACAGTGCAAATACTATTTATTATCTAACATGACCAGTGGACCTACACATGTCTTTTGAGACTTTATATGTAATGCTGATAGTAGTGGAAAATCTGGTCTTTCGGGACGATTTTGAACTATAATGCTCTGTGTGTACCCCTCCTCAGTTAATGTCACTAAAAATGTAAAACTATCATAAAACAGTGTCTCAGACGTCAGGCAGCATTTTTGTAGCCATAATAGCTACCTGTGTGGTAGCTATTAGAAGCATTAAACTCCTCAGATGTCTGGTGATAAGTTTCCTAAGAACTAAGCATTTCACAGCAAACCACTCTGAATGGCTTTGCTTTTATCATATCCATTTAAACTTTAAAAATCTGTGTAATTCCCCTTTGAAAACTCCACCACCCTACAGGATAAAACACATAACCAACTGAAATGAATTATATAGAGCCATAGCTTTTCTCTCTGTAGGATGTCCTGACTCTTTACTTTCTTCTTATGTCCCTTAGGCTCTCTGGGCCAGTTGCTGAAGGAGAGGGGCCGCCTGCCTGAGGATCTCTCCCTGCATTACCTGCACCAGGTGCAGGGGGCGCTAGAGCACCTCCACAAGAGGCGGATCTTACACCTGGACATCAAAGGTAATTTTGAACTTGTGTTTGTGTGCATTGGAGGCAAGTACGAAAAAGTAGCCGCTAAAATTGAGTGGAAGGGTGACAAAGATGAAGACGGTGATAAAACAGTCAGATGCCATATTTGGAGGTAGAACATACATTTCAGGTTAGTGTGGCCAGTTTTGGAATTTCTGAGTGTGTGAAAGATGTCGTGAGCTCTGCAGCTAATGTGTAAGATTTCTGAGCATTCACTTTGAAACTGAGTGGCTTTCAGTTGAGTCATACATTCATAAACAGTTTGTACTGAGGAGGTGTGTCCGGTGTTGGACGGCAGGAAAACAGTCATATGTAACTTTAGCTCTCCAATATTCAGTGGCATGCTAACTGCTGTTGATTGATGCATTTTACTAATATTAGGGCTGCCATGATTGCTCAATTATACTCGATTACTCAGTTTAAAAAATTATTAAAGTTTACCTCAATTAAACAGCAGTTGGCAGTTTATTAGAAGATAGTATATGTTTTCACTTCTCTTACTGCTCTCTTTTACAGTAAGAAACAGAGCCTCGTGGACACACCCATTTATATGTATTTTTTGCCACATGCTTTTAATGATCTCCATTTATATGCTTCTAAGTTCACCCTTTTCCAATAATTGGAAACCATGAAAAATTATATTCTCCTCACTCTTCCAAACAGAAACATTTGTTGCTGTAGGTGAACATTGTTAAAATTTCAAAGTGTATCATTCACTTCCTATTTGACACAGTGCGTATTTGGAAACTAAGCAGAAAAACAACCCGTTTTGCATTCATTCTTTCTGTGATGTCCTAAAAACCAACACATATATCCCCCTATTCGGCCTACATCAGTTTAGCTCTGCCCATTCACGTTGAAGCTATAAGGAGTGTTTCAGTCTGAACTGCTTTTACAGGGCAGTCATTCAGAGCGTCAACATCAGAGCTACATACATCAGTCTTAAGTAAAACCGGTTTTCATTGTTTTGCCTTTTTAAAGACTTGATTAATCGCAATCACTATTCACGTACTAACATAATGTACAGTCGTACATAAATGTTTGGAAGCCCCTGAACAAATGACATGTTTTGTTGGTTTTCTTAGTGAAAATAAGTGAACACATCCTCTACAGAGAACACACTTCCGAACGTTTTGATGAATAATTACTGTTTATTTGCTGAATTCTTCATATGGGGGGGGGGGATAAAACATAACACATGGCATGTACATTCGTTATGGCACATTTAGTGTTATGTTTTATATTTTCCGATATGTTAAATTATGTTAAACTTATTTTCACTTAGAAAATCAACACAACATGTAATATGACTAGGGGGTTCATATTACATACGACTCTAGTTCTGAATGTGATTAGGGGTGTCAGTATAAAATGATGACAGTATTACAAAGACATTGTAATGGTGCATTAAAATGACTGTGTTTGTGCTTAATTTACTTTGCTTGTTTAGCTCAGGTCAGTGTAGCTTAGGGCAAAGGATTATTATTAGAATGTTATATTTTTACATCTTTAATTCTTGAAGAGCTTTTTTCAGAGGTGTTGGGATGAAGTAGATAATACTATTACAACACGAAGTCACTTATTCATCAGCTCAACCAGTTGTTTGTTCTGTGGCTTGCTATTTGGTTTTATGGCTCTTCAGAGGAATGGGGTGAGGCAAAGAGAACGCAGCACCTGTGGTGAGGGAGAGAGGAGTCTGTGTGTTTGTGTGAGAAAAGGAGAGAGAGAGAGAGAGAGAGAGTGAGAGAGAGAGAGCGAGTAAGTGAGACTGAGGTTGGGAATTTCCCAGAGTGACTCATGAAACAGAGAGCGAGAGGGGGGAGGAGTAGAGAAAAGGGGAAAAAACAATATTGACGGTCAAAAGAAAACGAACATAGAGATATAAAGAGGCTATTGTAAGAACAGTGTGAAGATGTGACTCTGTAATATGAGTAAACATTTCAGTTCAATAACATGTTTAGGAAGAAAGGCAGAGATACACGACAGCGTTTCAGGAAGACTTAAAGCTGACTGTGCTCTGTGAGTCATCTACAGTGCCCCCTGGTGTTTGGTTTGAGTAGAAAAGAGAATGAATAGCCTTAGCTGTTTGTGTGGGCTATCAGACATAAATTGCAGCTCTGGTCACGATATGGAAACCGAAAGGACTTTTCTGACACTGTCTAGACCTTCCTGGAACAACTGCCCAAACAAGCAGTTTGCTTTCTGGGAAGAGCCAGTCTGCCTGGCAGTAGGCTTCATTAAAATAATCTGCTGTTTAACCTGCCTGCCAGTACACGTCCTTTATAGGGTGGTGACCTCTAAACAGACATGGTCTGAGCTTTGCTAATGGGAGAATTCAGCAAATGGTTTATTCTTATAACCCTTGGAAAGTTTTCATTCTTGGTTTGCTATACTGTTCAAATGTAATTACATAGTTCTGTTTTTACTTATAAGAGCAAATACCTAGAAAGAAATCATGGATTAAGGTTCCCTGGAGTCCTTAATAACACATTCTTGTGTTTTGTTATAGCAAGGTATAACATAATATACTTACTTTACCGTAAATTTAAGCAAAAGTCTCATACTTGCTGGCTGTGTTTGACCTAATCAGCAGGCTTAAATCTGCATGTACTACTTTCATCTGTTTGTTTGGAAGTCAAGAAATGCTTAACTTTGCACAAATGTCAAGACCAAAAATGTATTGAAATGAAATCATACCATGGCTTGACTTCTCAGGGTTAATCTGCATCTGTATTTGTGTTTTCAGTGGATAACGTGTTGCTGTCCAAAGACGGAAAAGACACATTCCTGTGTGACTTTGGGCAGTCAGAGCGATTAGACCAACATGGATTCAGTCCTTCTAAAGGTAAATGCTCTGCTAACATTAGCAAACCATCAGAAACTATCGTGTTAAAATCTTGTTGGAAACTGAATATGTGTCTGTGTAGTTCTGAAGGGGACGGAGACACATATGGCTCCTGAAGTGGCGCGTGGAGATAAGCGCAGTGGAAAGGCGGACGTGTGGAGCAGCTGCTGCATGTTTCTGCACATGCTCAATGGCTGCCAGCCCTGGACCCGCTACTACACTCGCCCACTCTACCTTAAGGTAATTATAGTTGGACACTAGAGATGGCCCAAATCACTTTTTCTCTTACTGATATTGACATTGAAACCTTGAGTCTGAGAATTTTCCTTAAGAAACACTACTAAGCTTTAAAATGCTGTTTTAATTAAAGCATTAGCTTCTGAAAGTAGGCAGAAATACACACCTAACATCACATCGCACAGTGTGAGTGAGTGCTATTTCAGGATAGGTTTGTTACAGGATTGGATCTGATTCTATTCTTTTTTTACCTTTGATAGCCAGTCTGGATTTTTTCTGCTAACAACCATCAGTACTGATATGCCATCTCTGCTGAACACCCAAATTTGTTATTTTAGCATATAAATATTATTTTAGCTCCCTCATCTTCATTGTTATGTCAACATATGCGCAGTAGGTAATTTAGCAAATAATCGAATGTATGCCGTTATGCCCTTAATTTAAATAAATGTAACAATCAATCTGTTAAGATATGTTTGCTTTGTTAAAAAATGCTTTGTTAGTTTTGCATTGGGAGAGGAAGGACCATCCTACCCTGATCCTTTAATGTTCTCTTGACTCCTGGCTACTCATTTTTAAAGATAACAGCAGGTCATACAGTGTCAGCACCTATGCAAACAAATCCATTTGAGATTGCTTAACAGTTCAATAGTTTGCTAAATGATGAGGTATATTCTTCCATTGCTCATAAGTTTAAAAAAGAAAAAAAAAAAAGATTCAATCTCTGTGTCTTTGAAGATTGCTGAAGAGCCACCACCCCTGAGGGAGATCCCACCTGACTGCAGCCCTCATACTGCTGATATCATCAAACGGGGCCTGCAGAAAGATCCGAACCGAAGAGCCTCAGCCAAGGATCTCAGAGTTCAATCAGCGAAAGCACTTAAAGAATGTGAGCATTTACATCATCTCTGCTTGCATCTTGTGTGCGTGTATAAGTAGACATCCACATGGCTATCTTATCTGTACTCTTTACTGACTATTTGTGTGTCACTGCAGTGGGAGGTCTTCGTAGCCCTGCATGGGGAGGGGCCTATCAGAAACCAATAGAGAAGCCAGAGAGGCGTGACCCCGCCCCCTTCTCCCATAGCTCTGTGCAGCAGTGGATGGGCCCAGGGCAGGAATGGAGAGAGGGGGCAGGAATAAAGGTGGGATCACAGCACAAGAGCACCAATGAGGAAAAACTGGAGGAAGTGGTAGATGAAGAGATGGTGCAGGAGGAGGAGGAAGAAGATGAGGTGGAAGAGGAAACTCGAAGAAATGAGGGATACCCTCCTCCAGCTTCTGCACTTTATATGCACTCTCCGTCTCCTGAGCCTAATGAACTCACTAAGCAGGAGCTTCGGAAACTTGAGAGAGGTTTGTTTCAACGTAACATGCAGTGACCACTTCCACCTGTTCTCTTTCTGCTATTTATACAATACCGATGCTGTTCACTAGGGTGCCGCTCCACTACGAATATGGCTGCATTTCATTATTCATCATCTTTGGCTGAACTCCCAAGCTTTAGGCAGGATGATGTGGTCAGATTTGTGGAAGAGCTATCAAGCACCAAATGTGCAAAACTCGATAAGGGATATAAATTCTTTTTTGAGCAGTTTATTTTTGATTATGAAGGTAAATCGTTAGCTGGTTCCCAGTGTTGTAGTTAGCTAGCTAATGCTAGCTACCTTACTTAATGCCACAGACAGCATGAGGAATGATAGACAGTTTCAGCATTCCTCAGATTTAGAGATCTTCAAGTATGTATCTGTTTAAGAAGTAAATAAACGATGTCTAACATGAATTATTGTGTTAAAGTATATCCTTCTCAGTATCCAGTGCTGCAGATAGGCAGATCCGTGTAAGGGCTCGGAGAAAAGCAAGGAACCACACAGACTAGTGGTCCTCTGCTATACACAGACTCTCTTGCTCGTTGACTCCAGCTAAAACGACATGGTACTGCGCCCCTTTTCAGTCAGATTTTTCCCTTCGGTGTAATGTAGATGCCCGACGGGTTGAAATGAGCGCTGCGCACATACGTGCTGTTTCACATTATTTTGAGTATCGGCCCCTCGCTCTTTTGTATTGCAATTAACCATTTCTTTCTGACCTCATCATCAGATAGAAATGAATGAAAACTCAAAAACGCAAATGATTTTACACAGAACTTCCCAAACCAGAAATGTCGACCCTGGAAACGAGAGAAAGGCTCATTGGGAATCCAATAAATACTGATATGATATTCTCCTTTTTAGGAAAAAATTTAAACAACCCATGCTCTAGTTTTTCATGACATCCTCCCACCTTCTAGATACATCATCTGAAGGAGGTTTTTTCTGCAATTAAACCCAAAAATATCCCTCTGTGTCTCCAACCCTGATCCTGGAGAGCTGCCTTCCTGTGGATATTAGTTTCAACCTGTATCCAATAAGCTTTCCCACCCCTTAATTCTTAAATCATCTAATCCATCTCATCAAGCCCTTGGGAAGAGGTTGATTAGCCGAGGATGCTTTGATTGGAAGTAGGCTCTGCAGAAAGGTAGATTTCCAGAACCAGGGTTAGAGACCCCTGCTTTATCATTACAACAGCTGTAGTAATGTAGTAATTGCTACAGCTGTTGTAAACATGGAGCACTGGTCTCTTTCTCTGGGACGCCTCTTCAAGAATAACTTATTTTCCATTTAATAGCTACATAGCTTACTTTAGGCTGTAATAAGGTAATAGGTAATAATTTGAAGGCCTAACCAAATTATTTAACGAACTAATATAAAAATGAAGCTTTCTTTGATTCTTCTCAACCGCCCGCAACCCAGAAGGAGAAGCGGCTTAGAAGTGTGTGTGTGTGTGTGTGTGTGTGTGTGTGTGTGGTTTTATGGTGCAGCAAAACAAAAGCTATATTGCCCCTATGCTTCCTGTAGTGTATTGCAATTTACCAGATTAACCATGCATTACTTTAAATAATAAGTCAAGTCAAGACATACATTTTAGTTCTATCATCTTACTATTATAAGTTCAGTTAACTTAAAATTTTAAGGCAGTCTGGTCTGGCATCTGTAAAACAGCATTTGTATTGTGTACTATTCACTCTTTTACTGCATCCTGTGCCTATAAGCATCCTACACTACCTTTTCTGTGCTTTTTTGTGCTTTATATTTATATTTTTATTTGTGCTTTATATTTGTATCATGTGAGACTAAAATGCTGCTCTCTTTTTGTGTCTCTAGATTTCTTCCTGAGCAGTTTGTCTCAGCCGCACTCCGCTGAATTACAGGAGCAGCTCCTCTCCTGCCTGGGCAGCGACTGCCTCTCCACCAGAGAGCCATGGGACAAAAAGGTAAACACATATGCTGCTTTTAGCACTGAACTAGGGTAATGCGGGGTATGAGGAAATGCAGACGTTTCCCTGAGCTGATACGCATCTCTCAGACGCTCTGACAGATCAGATTACTCAGAATAAGTGATGAATGACAGTAAGGCGATTGTTCACTGGAAGTTCAAGTTATTCTGCATGTTTTGTTGTCCCTGGCTGCTACCAGAAAACAGTAGGAGGCTTAATTTTCACATGATGGCTTTCAAAATAGTTAATCATTTCCTGTAGTGCAAAAGCTGTTAAAGGTTATATCGCTTAGTAATGAGGGATCATTGTAAGATTTGAATGCTTGTGCTTACTATGAAACACACACTTCTGCATGCTGTTTTACATTTTGCTGCTCACAGTAAACAACTTACTGCACTTCTCTATTCTCTCTGTGACGGGAAAGTCTACACTTCCTCAAATCTTCACAGGCTTTGCTTACCTCCTGTTTTTTTTTGTTTTGTGAGTGCAGTTTTGCATAAACTGTAAACATGCCAGTGTCCCTCACTGCTCGTTTCCTTCCCATCTCTTCCAGGATTCAGGACGCTGGTCTGTCGGTGCTGGCGATGACCTCAGCTCAGGCGTGTTCTCTTACAACAGCCAATCAGACGGCCAGAGCTTTAGCATGGACTGGTTGGTCCCTGCCCATCAGCCCCCACCGCGCTGCTTTGAGGGTGAGTGACAGAAACACTGACCAGGTGGCCTAAAACATACTCTCAAGTGTGACGGTATGTGGTAAAATAAATTAATAAGTAAGAACACCATAAAAGATTGAAAATAATAAAATGATCAATAAAAACATAATGGTGGCAGCACATGAATGCCAATTGACTCTGGCTTATAATTATTTTAGCTTTGAGATTTTTCAATTTGTGGTTTTGGTTTGTGAGTCATTTGGTTATTTTTGCCATGTGTGTTAAAGAGGGATTCCACAGATTTTTTTAAAAATCTACATAATTTAATAGTTAAGATATGTAACAAATCATTCAAAGTGGTTTGATGTGAAACAGTCAGTTGTAGAGAAACTGACAGTCAGAATTGTTCACAGTGGTGGTGAAACCAAACGTCTGGTGAGTTTCATTCCTCTAACAGCTCCATCGTGGAAAGTTATTATAAGAAGTAGAAATGTGATGCCTGACATTTAAGAGACTGTTTTATGATAGTTTTAAGATACACTTTTGGACTGTACATGCAGGGTGTTGTAAGGCAAAATAGACCTCAAGGAAAACTTGTTTTTTTGGGCTTGCTATTAAATAACATTACATATAAAACTAATTCACTAATGGCTTTGGATAGTAAATAAAATTATATTTGCATTGTAGGCATCACAACCCCTTGGTCCTATCACTACCACTGTAAAGAAATGAGTCACTATTGAATTATGCACATTCAGTTTTGAATTTTCTTTCTGTCTCCACAGGGGTGGATGTTTGCATCAGGGATTTCAATGGCCGATGTTTCCGTATCCGTGAAACACCCAGAGTAAAAGTGGGTCACATTGCTGTAGGAATCAGTGATCAGGTAAGGAGAGATTATGGACACAGAGTTAACATTTACATTATACTGAATTGTTATGTGTGTTGTAATATGTGTGTTGGTGTTTGTCTCTGTCAGATCTCTGAGAAAGTGTTCAGTCTACAGAGCGAGGATGGTTCTCTGGTGCCCCATGATAAAGAAGTGCAGGAAACAGGTCTTTTCCTGCGCTGCGTCCGTGCCCCCGACTGTAGCCACGCCCCCTGCTGCAAGAGGGCTCCAGACTGCAGACATGCCCCCTGCTGCAAGACCCCATGGGTCTGGAGAGTCCGAGATGGAGTGCTGGAGACCAGAGACTGATCCCTTCACTCCTGAAGCATATCACTGCTGTCGGAGGAAAACCTTGCATCTCCATTTTTGATGTTTTTTAAACATATTTTAAAAGTACATGTTAGAGTGTGTTTAAATTTCATGATGAACGGACTAAAAGAAATGACCCAAAACGACTTGGAACAAATTCTGGTTCCATTGAGTTACTGTGAAGGTAAAGGAAGTTTTTTTCCTTCTCCTGTAAAGTTCCCATTTTGGAGATATGAGACAACAGTGATATGCTTTCTGCTTTCGCACATATAAAGCTCTGACATTTTTACTTTCTCTGCTCTTATTGCCTCAAACGTTTTGCTTATCACAGTACATATCAGTTTTTACAGTGTCACAGAAGTGCCAAAAAATGATTATTATTATTATTTTTTTAATGAACTAATAATGATTAACATAAGATTTTACAATATGATGGTCATTCCTAGAACAGTATATCCAAGTCAGTAACCATTTAGGAACCTTTCTCAAAGGAAATTCTCAAAGGAATCAAAGAAAAGTGTCAGGTTGTTAGGTAATCTCATACAATCTTGCTTATGTGGTTTATGACATTGTAATTTTGTCCATCTGTGGTCAGTCCACCACTTTTGGGCTAAAAGGAAAATGGTATACAGTTGATTTTTAGCCAGACTATCATTTTAATTGTCCCTCCATTTCTACATATCTTTTTAAACAAATTGTAAGTAGCTTCTCAAACATTGTCTTGTCTTTTGACTTGCTTTTTAAACAATGTTTACAGTGGATACCAGTGTTTACAAATGAATATCAAGGTTTCAATGTAATGTAAAATGTTTTTTTACAAACTGATACGTACACAACTGTTTTAAAACCGAGTCAACCAGCAAGTAAGCAACTCGCACGCCGCTATCAGTCAGTCACAGTAATTACAGAGAGTAATTTCTAGTTCATTGTGTTGTAGCTTCACCACTGCTACTTACATGTACCTCTTACAGCTACCATGTGTATGACTGTGAGAATAAAAGCTGTGATTTTATACCATTTCCCAGCTGTCTGAATCATTCCCATTTGAAATGAAATATTTCAATGCGATTTTGCAGTAATATGGTGAACAGCAATTTTATTCTTATCTGATATAATAAAAGTGGCATAGGCAGGACAGTAAATATTACTATTATGGGATACTTTTGAATCACATTTCTGACTTCATGATTTCTTGATAACTGCATCTCGCGCAGCTTCCCTGGAAATGAAGTGAATCATTTTGCAATAACTTTTATGCATTAGTGAAAAAAGTGTGGCTGACATTTGAATACTGGGATAGAAACTTCAGAATGACTAATATCTAAGACAGGATACAACAACAGGTCTTACCAATGTAAATGAACCGATAAGCATACTTCTCCCAAAAATCTAGATTGGCTGTCTAAATCATATTCTGATCATATTAACATGATCACTTCTTAAACACATGATAGTCCTTTAATTACACTGTAATCTGTGGTGGTTAGCAAATGCACTCACTTCCAGCATCTCACACTCATTTCTGGTCTAAGCCACACCCACTTTCCGTTTATATGCAAATCTAATCGGTTTTCAGAATCCTTTGTGAGTATAAAAAGATAAAACAAATAAAAATCATAAAGATTAGAACAATAAGTACCTTTATTTGGTTAATTTATATATAGTAGAATGTAATAGAACCTATTATATATGTTAAGTGAAACAGACTAAAATAAGGCATTTCTCTGCGCATTTGTTTTATTTATTAATGCAATAATCAAATCAGCCATTCATGTATCATATAACAGCAGTGTGGTGCAGATAAGGGCCAGCTGCTTCAAGGCAACGTTCACATCAAACATGAATGGGAAAAAAATGTAATCTCAGTGATTTTCATCCATGGCATTGCTGAGGCCAGACAGGCTGGTCTGAGTATTTATATAACTGCTGATCTTTTAGGGTTTTCATGCCCAACAGTCTTTAGAGATTACTCTAAATTGTGCAATTAAGAAAAAACATCCAGTGAGCAGCAGTTGCACTGAAGCACATTGTTGATGAGACGTGTCAGTGGACAATGACCAGACTTGTTCAAGCTTACAGAAAGTCTACAGTAACTCAGATAACTACTTTGTACAACTGTGTTGAGCCAAAAAGCATCTTTGAACCTGGAAGTGGGTTGGCTACAACAGCAGATCACGTCGGGTTTGAATTCTGTCATCCAAAAACAGACAGCTGAGGACACAGGCTCACAAAAAACAGACAGCTGAAGACTGGAAAAATGTAACCTGGTCTGATGAATCTTGATTTCTGCTGAGGCACCATATGGTGGGCTCAGAATTTAGTGCCAGCAGCACGAATCCATAGATGCAACTTGCCATATGTCAGCAGTCTAGGCTGGTAGTCTAATGGTGTAGAGAATGTTTTCTTGGCCCACTTAAGGCCTGTTAATACCAATCAACCAATCTATTTAAGCATGGTTGCTGGCCATGTGCATCCCTTAATGGCCACAATTTATCCATCTTCTAATGGATGTCTACAGCATGATAATGCACCATGTCACAAAGCAAAACTGGTTTCACAAACATGGTAATGATTTTAGTGTTCTTAAGCGGACCTCCTTGTCACCTGGGACCAGTACAACATCCCTGTTATGCGGTTGACAAGGGAATCTCAGCATGAAAGTGCACCTGAAAAATCATGTCAACATGGGCCAGAATCTTACAAAAATGTGTCCTACATTTTGTGGAATCCATGTCATGAAAATTCAGGCTGTTTTAAGAGCTTAACTAAACATAAAATGCATCCTGTCACGGTACCACGCTGGGATTCACTGAGCTCCAGAGAGCAATGCATTCTTTCACAAATATTTCACAAAAAACCTGTGGCTACAAAATGTATTGAAACACCTGAATTCAATGATTTGGATGGGTGAGTGAATACTTTTGGAAATACAGTGTATGTATGTGCGCACACACCCACACCCACACCCATTTTATATATATATATATATATATATATATATATATCAATATCATCACTGTCCAAAGAGAGTATCTCAATTTTTATTTTTCTACACCATTTTAACACACCAGTTGTCATTTATATTGTATGAAATTTTCATGACGGATAGATCAATATAAAAGCTCTAAAATCACTTTGAATAAAATCGCTTTTCACTGGCTTACATTTAAACATGAGAGTTTTTGCCTTGTCCTATAAAGCTACTATTTTTGAGATATTTGGTTTTTTTCTGACAGCAATGACAAATATAAACAACATTATTATAAAAAGTAGTTTTTGCAAATATGTTCAAAAACGTGTAAAAACCTCTCCTGAAGGAACTTCAGTGTTATTTGTAGTTAATACATACCATAACCAATACGTCATTAAATCAGGTGTGCTGGTGATGGCCAGTGGCATGTAGACTAATTTGGAACTACTTCACAAGAGATCAACTACTTTTTTAAATGACATATGGCAATTTCACAAACAAAAACACACTTATTTCCAAGATTAATTGTCGTAATTAAGCGCCTAAGATTTCACTCTCCTGGCAAAATAAAGCTAGGCCTATGTGTTTGTTTTGCACTTAAGGACGGATTTATGGACTTATTAGTAACTATACTAATAATGGCCCATATATATATATATATATATATATATATATATATATATATATATATATATATATATGAATAAACACACTGACCCAAGATCAGGTCTCATCAATTCATGTAGTACCACATAAGCATAAACCTGTTCCTGGTCTGAATGTAACTGTGGGGCTTAACATTCTGAGCTCAGTACTTAAAGACAGTAAAACTGGCCTGAAATTCTCAAAAGCACATAAAATAATAATCTGTATAAGAGGAGCAGCAAAGAGTACTTTAGTAAAGATGACTTTAAAAGAATAATTGGGCAAAAATCCAAAATGTTTTGGCTGATTGATCATATAGTTAAAGGGAAACTGTAATTTATTTTTTTTTGCACCAAACTATTCCCATAAGAGGCCTGTCCAAGGTGTTATCTGCCTTCCGCCCACTGAATGCTGGGATAGGCTCTAGCACCCCCTACGACACAGAAGAATAAGTGGCTTAGACAATGTGTGTATGCATTCCCAAAGCACTGAATGTCTTCAGGAAATTACACTCTCAATTGGTCGGGTTCAGGTATCAATTAATTCTCCACCATCAATATTAACTGAAATCCATAAAAACAATTTATTATATCTTATAATGACTTACAAAACAAATGAATGGGCTCACAGCAAGGAAAAAACAGCTTCCAGGCATCAATTAGCGAAATTCTTACATTTATACAAAGATGTAGAAAAAGATGAAAAAGTGGTGACTGTATCAAAGCGATTTCATAGTAAAAAGGCCAAGGCACTGTCAACATAAGAAGGAATTTTAAAAAAAACAAAAAAAACAAGCAAATAAAAATGTTCGGTATTGTATCCATATGATCAAAAAGGAAAAGGTGTATAAAAAGAGTGACTGTGGGTGAAGACTGTGGTGTTGACTAACCATAGAAAAAATACAGTACTGAGAAGATCACGCTGAAGAGACGAGGTAAAGTGAGGACTGTGCACAAGTGTGTACTGTTACACACGTTCCACTCAGATATGGCGCCACATCAATGTAAAACTAGGGGGTGCAAAAACACAAGATGCAAAATATAAACTTGCAAGTTTTAACAATTCACATGTGTAAATATCCCCCCCACGAGCGTAAATGTGAAACTCATGAGCTCAGAAAGAAGTCCTGCGAGCATATTTAGCATCATATCGTGCACAAACCGCCTTTTTTTCACGCTTAATGTTTTTTTCCCCTCTCGATTCGATAGCTGTTTTCTGTGCTCGAGTATTGGATTGGGGGTGGTTTTGACAGTTTGGTGGTGGTTTTTTCATCTTGTGTTTTTGCACCCCCTAGTTTTGACACTGATGTGGCGCCACAAGGGGAGCTTGCAGCAGACTGGAGTAGCTGGTATATCTGGATATTTGTCTTCAGTCAGACAAGACAGGTCTGATTTTAGACTATACTTGCAGCACGATAGAAATCTTGACAAATCCTGGAAGACCCCGCCTCAGGACATAATTCGGCTCTGAGCATACCTGTGTCAGGTGAAACCTTTAAAATTTGACTCATGGCCTGAAGCTCCTCCAAGGACAGAAGATCAAAGATTGTCAAATTGTATTATTTCACTTTGCAGCCATATCTGCAAACACCCCACAGTGGCTTTAAATGCAACTTTCATCACCACAAAGCACAATCACAACCACTCACACAGACATCTCATCTCCAGGCATGCTTGCTTGCTGGCAGGAGGGTTTTGAATGTTCAGATGAATGAGAGGAGATAGTGAACCCAGGAAAAAGAGAGAGAAAGAACGAGAGAAACAGCAGAGTACCACTGGAGCCTATTGCTAACAATTCTGACTTTAGATGGTGATATATAAAAAAGAAAAGACACTGAGGTAAATAATAATGACATTTAAGCACTTATAAACCCTTTGAAAATAGTACATGATCAAAACTGAACCCCAAGTATGTGCAATTTCTGTGTACATCCTCACACATTGAGAGAGGAGAGTGATTCAAGTAAGCATGCAGATTATTTCCTAGTGCAGGAAAAGTCTGTAAATTCCTTTAACTATCTAATATATGCACTGTATAAAGACTGAAGGCATCCCCCCATTTCATTTGTCATGAAAACAAAAAATAAATAACTTAAAAATACGCACTCTTGCACATCCCTCGGTCTGTCTCTCCTTTTGTTTTCCTCCCTTTTCAGTGCATGTGTTACTGAGGTTTGAGTATGTGGATGAGAATGGGAATAATCTCAAGAGTCATGTAGAGGTGCAATTAATCATTACGCTCTGCCCTCTTTTCCTCTCTCTCTCCACTTTCCTTTCTTGAATGGACCCTTGTCCACTCTCTCTGCCAAATCTTTCTCCATTCTTATGCCATGGTCTCTGTATCTCTTTCCCTCCCTTTTCCCCCTTTACCTCTCTGTCCCTCTCTCTCACTCGCTCTGTTTTAACTCTCTTTTCCTTCATGCTCTCTCTCCTTTTTATATTTTCTTTACATCTTGCGCATGACCAACACAGTGGCGAGAACTCCAGCCAGAAAGACGCCGACAGTCTGCCAGGTAGGCGTACCAAAGTAGGACCGGATCCCTTCCTGTGAGAGAGAGAGAGAGAGAGAGAGAGAGAGAGAGAGAGAGAGAGAATTACTATAATAATACCAAGTTAAATTATATATGTTTATTAATGCTTAAAACTTGAGAGCAATTACTTGTATGTTTTGATCAATTAATTCCAAGTAATTAATTGGTAATTACACAATGAATTACATTTCCATTCAACTTCATTCAGGTTCAAGTCTACACCGCTGGCCTTTTTCCATTTTTTTCATTTGCATTTTATCTAATGTCTAATATTGGAGTTTTGTATATGTAAATACAAGAATACTCCTGATGCCTCAGACATTGCTTTATGACAGCTCTAAGATAAGTGCAGGGCGTACAAATGTTTTTTTTTTTTTTTTTAAAGTCCATCTGAAATAGCACCCAAAGTAAACTTAAGAAAACTTCATTTAGTTATTAATGTTTTACCGCTATCAACAGTAGATAGAAAACTAATTTATTGATCATTTTAAATAGCAAATTAAACAGTTATATTTGCTTTATTGACACTGTGCTTCCCATCACCACCACTGTAAAGAAATCTGAGTACAAGACTTTCTCTACAGGATAATTTCACATAAAACCACTCTGAATGACTGCATCACACCTCAATGACTGAATCATTTAAAAATTTTGAAGAGAAAAAAAAAAATCAGAGGAATTCCCCTTCAAACGAGAGACTCAACCAACAAATAAATAATGGGACAATTACCCAGCCTCCCTGTTCCCTGATCCAAGTAATCACATGATCACGCAGGTAGTCGATGGTCCAGTTGATGATGGTTCTGATGATGTCAGGAACCTTCGTCACCACAGCCTAAAGGTTGACAGGGGACAAATGAAAAAAAAAAGCAATACAATGAGGATCCATCACATACAGAGAGAGTAGTAAAGAGGGGAAGTAGAAAACAGAAGACAAATTAAAGAAAGCATACTCCACTTTAGAGGCAGCACCGATACCAGGCATTGTCCACCAATATAAGAGGGGGAAAAAATAAATGTGATCTGATTCCATAACAAGTTCAGCCTGATATATAACTGAACTGCTTCTAGCAAAACAAAACAACAAGCACTGATTACAATGGTATAGACACATATACTCACTGAGCACTTTATCAGAGACATATGCTAATACTGATTAGGGCCCTTTGCTCTCAAAACAGCCTCAAAACTCGGATGGATTCCACAAGACGTTGGAAACATTTCTTTGCGATTTTGATCCAGACTGCACTGTGCAATTCCTGCAGACTGTTCAGGTGCACTTTCATGCTGCAAATCTCCTGTGCTGCGAGATGTGCTATTGGATTCAGATCTGGTGACTGGGCAGGCCACAGAAGAACACTGAACTAAGTGTCACATTCATGAAACCAGTTTGAGACAAATTTTCCTTTGTGACATGGTGCATCATCATGGCTGAAGTAGCCAGAAGATGGATGAACTGTGGCCATGAAAGGATGAGCATGGTCAAAAACAACATTCAAATACACTGAAAGAAGTGAACTTGGCCCTTAGTAAATTTTACACAATAAAACTGCATGTTTTGCTCAATTTAAATGTGTTTTTGCTTCAACTAAATAATAATGAGTAATTTTGAAAATCAGTAAACTAAAACATACGAAACCTGCTTAAAGTGAATTAGAAATAATTGTGTTGTGTCCAGGGGAAGACTTGGACTACCCGGGAAAACTCTGTATACTGTCTACTGTTCGTCATTATGGACGTATAACATGTTCATGACATTTACGCAGAAAAATATTGGCCAAAACGTAACATTAAGGGAGGATTTAGCATGGCTTAACATTTGCTAACTTAAGCTAGCTAACCTAACTAGCCAGTTTAGTTCAAACCACCGCATATTTAAAGTTACACGTAACATCAGTCAGTCAGTCAAATAATCACTAAACTTATAAATCGGGATACACTATTATTGCTGCCATGTAACTTCATGGACACATACCGTTTGCAAATACACACTGATAAAATCATTTCATTTCATTGTAGACTGAAAAGAAAGAAAATAACAGGGAAACGCTTTGTTTAGCAGAACACTGGCCAGAAAATTCCAGCTTTTGCTAAATTGGTGTTGCATCCCTGAAAATGTATTGCAGAAACACACGCTGGCCCAAAGTGTATATTACTAATAAATTTCACAAAGGACCACTCACATGACAAAGTATTCTTACATTTAAAAGAAAGGTGAAAGGTGGTGTGCCACAAACAGCTCTACCACTGGTCACTGCCATGTCTGTTCTAAATACTCAAATTAGATTATGGGAGATAATCTACATCCCTTCAACATCTTTGGGTCCAATATGCATGACCTGTTTAAACATCCTGGATGTAACAATAATTTAGCTAGATTTGAGAAGCAGTGCATTTCCCTGCAGGTTTGATACTTCTGTGAAACAGTTTTAGTAATACACATTTTGGACCAATATGTGACACCTGTATAAACATCATGGACATAATTATAATGCAGCCAGATTTAAGAGGGGGTGCATTTCCTGACAGGTGGACTGCCTTAAAAAGCACCCCCTAAAACTTTCTGTTTACACAACTATAATATGTTTTTACTCACATATAATTGTGACCAACATGCGAAACCTGTGAAACAAGTATCATAAACGCAACAACCCCCCAGCCAGATCTAACAGACTGCTATGCCGTAGAATAGTAAGCAGTGGTGTATATGGGCTGCACTACACTGTATTACTATTTACAACTCACTGTACTTTAGAAAAACATCTGGGGTGTTTCTGTCCTGTAAAACAGTGATTTACTGTGTAGTTGATCAAAATGAAAGTGATGTTTCGTAAGTTCTTCAAACCGATATATGTGAAGTAAAAGCGGTTTACCTGCTTTTGAGCAAAAGACTTTGTGTAGGCTCTCATGTGGGGGTGCATCTCGCATCAGGGGTGCCGAATTCGACACAACACCTGTTTATGATGGAGCCTGCAAACGCCATTGTAGCTAGCATTAGCAGCTAGTAGGTTACAGACATTAGCTACCTGGTTTAATTTCAACATTTGTCCATTTAACACTTAATGCTCTGTTTGATGAACCCAGTTTGTAATGCGGTGTTCCAGCATAGACTCCGATACCGTTAGCACAGCTTGCTAGTTTTAGTTTGCTAAGTGAATTGTCAGTGGAGATTTAGTTCGGCATCATAGAATCTGTTATCTTGTTAACTATGAAGCTAATGACAACTGTTCAGCCCTGTGGTGGAAAAGAGGTTTATGTTTGCCCAAATAGAGCTTCACTGGTCATTATTATAATCAGAATATAATTTTGTATTTAAGATGCCGCATGCACACACACTCAAAAATGTATTTTACTTGTTTCCAAGATGGGGTTTACCTTATGTTTAGTCAAACTGCATTTCTGTTAAACATTACGGTCTTCACATGCCAAGTGGTAGAAGTAATTATTATACATTGATTTTGATGCTCAACAGTGCACAAACCCTAGACAGGGAATCCTGATAGCCAAATTAATTAAAAGAACCATGATGCGACTTAAATATCATAGTTTCAAACTAAAATCATGCTCAAAGGATTAAAACAAATAGTGAAATATGAGTAAAATAATATAATGATTGTAAGTCTGTTAAATTTCAGCCACAATAATGCACTGTTATGTCGTTCCACATGGTGAAATAAAACATTAAGGTAAAGCGATAAAACGTTAAAGTAAAGCTTATGTTTAAGATAAAATGTTAACATGGTCTTTCATTTAATTTCATTTAAATGTTCTCTTTGTTTATAGGTTAAGGCTTAACAAGGTTATTGAGGGCCATGTTTTAAAGGATTCTCTGGCATGTTCTAAGTCTCTGGTAAGTGCATTTTTTATGATCCAGATTTGAAATTTGTATTTAACTATGAGGCTGTTTGTTTTGTAAAGCTACTTTTTATTTATTTGTTCCATTCTTCAAATTAGTAATCATTTTTCAGTCTCTAAGATGATCGGGGTCTTGATGTTTATGTTTCTTTTATCTGTTCCTTGGATGCTTGTCAAGTTAATGTATCTTTTTTTTTTTTTATTAAACAGTTGAAAGTATATTCTAAAAAAGAGCAATCAATATGTGCATGCAAAGGATGTACACCCTAAAAGAGAACCCATCATAAAAGCTCTTTTTCCGCACCTGAATGATGGATTTCTTATCACGGAGTACATAGTAAGTCAGTATGTGACCTAAACGCATCATCATTCTAATTCAGTTCTAATTTCTAACTAAGGTAAATTCATCTTATTTCATATTTGAGCTCTTTTAAAGAAGTGGCAGTGAGCAGCCCTATCCACGGTGCCTGGGGAGCAATTGGGGGTTAGGTGTCTTGCTCAAGGACACCTCAGTCATGGACTGTCGGTGCTGGGGATCGAACCGGCAACCTTCCAGACACAGGGCCAGCTCCCTAACCTCCAGCCCACGACTGCTGAATTTACTCTTTATGGGACAATATAGAGTTGAATGGATGGATACAATGGAGTTTAGTATTAATAACAAGAATTAATGTATAGGACATTTATCGTGAAGACATACTGAGAGACCAGCACAGCACTGAAACGGACATTTATGTCACCAGAAGAGGGTGTAGCGCTTGGAGAAGACGTTGACGCCGATGGAAACGTTATTGTAGGACACATCAAATCAGTTGCACCAGCCTGCAGTAAAGCTTGGAGTAAGCTTGCACTGAATATAGCTCACCACAATGGGCAGTAAGGCTGCTATGAATTTGTACATTTCTCATGCCAAAGGATGGTGCAAAGCTCTCCCCTAATATTCTTGGTTTGGAGAACAAAATCTTGGCATCGTCAAAGTAGGCTGTCCATTCTGGAAATATATTGAACTTTTCACACCAGCTTCTATTTTGATTGAAAAGCAGAAGACTTTTGAACAACGCTTGTCACATGAAACAAGAATGGCTGTATTTGTCACCATCTCCTTTAAAATTCAATGACATTTCAGTGATTTTCTATACAACAGGTCAAGATCCTGGTCTTGTTTAAGAACAATATGTCTTATAAGGGCATGCAGTTAAACTTTAGAATCTTTTTTGCTAACATTGTACAAAGTAGCCTTTTGAACAATTTGAGCTCTATACATTCACCCCAAATCTGCATAGTCTGACAAGCAAAATAAGGTTGTGCTAACTATAGGAAGTGCTTTGATAAGAAGGTTGTACTCTTTAGGCACCATTTCTGAGGCATTATTTTGATCTTTGATGACAACTGAATATTGTATAAAGTCATGTAACATTAATACTGTGTTATTGCGCTGTTCTATTTTAAATATCAGCTGTTAAGTTGTACTTAAGGTTGGTGTTATTACATAATTACTAATGTTACTTCATCGTTTCACAAACTCTGGGCCATTATTAAGACTTAATTCATTGTGAATAAAGGCACATACATTTAGGTGAATATGTTTATAATTGCAGTGTATTTTTTTTTTTCTGTAGTCTTATTTATTACTTAATATTCAGTGTTTTTCTACACTGGTAAAGCAAATGTGTATTTTAGTTTATCCTAACATGCATTTGATGTACCTTAATAAAGTCACAATTTTTTTTAATGTCACAATAGCCATTGTCTTGACTATGTGCTTAAATAGATGGAACATTAATTAATTTGTAAAAATTAACATTTAAACATTATACATTAATACATGCTCTGTGGTATAATTAAGCTGTTGTATCTAATAAACAATGAGTAACTACTTGGAAATACACCAGAATTGAGTAGTTTTACTAAAACGTTATATAAAAATCTACATAATATAATGAAATAGTATGAACATGATTAATTTGAGTTCAAATCACACAAAATATAATTAAGCTGACAAAACTTACAAGCAATGAGTAAATGTCATCAAAAAGGCATCAAATTTGACTTAAAAAAAAGTTGTAATCATAATCTACATAATTTGCTTAAGTAAAAAGAACATGATTCATTTTAGATAAAATTACACTATTGAAGTAAATCCTGCAAAATATAATTAAGTTATCATTACTTATAGTTAATAAGTAAATGTTACTCAAATTATATCTGTAAATGTAGAATTTAATTTTAATTCAAATAAAAAAATTAAGTGAATCCAAAGTAATTTTTTGAGTGTAGGCTGTGTCCTGTTCACCAAGCAATAATCAAGTGATGACTGCTTGGTGAACAGGCCCAAAGTGTGCCAAAATAACTTTTAACACCATTACACCACCTGCACCAACCGGGACTGTTGACACAAGGCAGGCTGGGTCATGGATTGATACTATTGTCACCAAATTCTGACCCTTTAATCCTTGTGCCGCAGCAGAAATCGAGATCCATCTAGGCTACATTTTACCAGTCATCAACTGTCTAGTTTTGGTCAGCCTGTGCCAACAGCATCCTCGTCATTCAGCTCTTGGCACAGAAATGGGACCCAACCTGGCCTGCTGTTGTAGAACATCCACATCAAGGTTCAACATATTATGCAAGTTCGGGTGCCCTGGATCATAATATAATTAAAGAATTTAATTCCAAAATGCTGTATATCCATTTTCATATGTAAAAGAATCACATTTGATGTATAATGGAAAACACATTTTCCTACCTCTAATAAAGCTTCTTTTAATTATAATACAACACTAATGTCTCTTGCATATGTAAAGCCCTTTCACAGGGTATTTCATTAGGGGGGAAACGTCTTGAAAGTGGTCTACAAAGTGTTTCAGTATGTAAAACTTCAAGTGAAAACAGTTACAGAAAACACACTGAATTTAACATATTGGGAAAAGAAACACACAAAATGTGGCCCAAAAAAGTAACTGCATATTTTATATTCTATGTTTTTTTCCTGAAGTATTGAACTCAACAATAATAGAAACTGTGAACTTACATATGCAGAAATGGCATTTTTAAGTTTGTTCTCTGTAAAGAAGGAGTTAACTTTTGATCATTTAAAAAAACAACAAAACATTATTTGATCAGGGGCACACAAATATTTACAAACAACTTTATCTATCAAACTGGTATCGGTATCAGCCAATTATCCAGGTTTCAGTATCGGTGCCAGACACAAAAGTGTGTATTGTGCAATCATCACTTACAGCCACACTGAGAATGACTGAGTGTGAGAGGGTAAGAATCCAGGTCTTCGGGGAAAGGGAAGGGTTTCATTAACTGTGTGTGCATCCTCACCTTGATTACAAGCCGACAAGCAAAGTAGAAAAGCGCCACCACCCTGCCCCAGTTAAACTTCCCATCAGAGAAGATTTCACAGGCGACTTTCACGAATACATCTTTCGTAGGTTGTAGTGCTGAGTCGTTTATCATACTGTCAGAGAGACAGAGAGACAGACTGTAACTACTGCACACTGCCACCTAGAGGTCAGATCTGAGTACTGCAGAAGCTTAAAGAACAATATTTGAAGGAACAACATAACAGTAATATCAAAACAGAAATTATTTGGAATAGAGTTCAAACTCTACATAAGTTCAAACACTTCAAATAACCCACTGGCCATGTATCTAAACTGCAGTAAAATTTGCACTACACTTAAAAAATACAAAACATAAATCATGTTTAAGTAGTAGGAACATCCTATGTAAAAACAGTATTATTTAAACATGTGACAGATGCATATTGTACCAGTATTACACCATACATTATTGGAAAACATAGGCTAAGCAACTGGTTTAAAATGGAATTCCATTGATTTTTCCAAATTTTAGCATAATTCAATTGCAGAGATGTAAACAAGGTCATTCTGAGTGGTTCAATTAGATATGGATCACTCCTAAGAAACTTAGACTCACATCTTTAGGATAGTGCGGGCAGGAACCAGTGTCACAATGTCTACAGTGTAAATATAGACATTTTATTTACTATTCAAAATAAATAACAGAATAAATAGGGACCTTAAACATGAACATCTTGTTTCTATCATCATCACTGAATAATTCTGAATCAGTAAACTTCTTGAGAATGGCCCATTACACACCAAACCACTCTGAACGACTCTGTCTTAACCATTTTATTACACAGAAAGTTTGAAAATTCAGTGGAATTTGCCCTTACAGCTAGCAACAGACTTACAAACATTTAGGAGAATAATAAACCATGTACTGTTACGAACACAGTATATAGGTGGATTGCGCAATTAGCTTTAAAAAAAAAGTAGAAAACGTACAATATTTAATGATGTACATTAATCCAATGTACTCGATCTGTCTGAGCACTGACACTGCCCGGATATCAGTCAGACTTGACCAATCAACATTCAACATTGTTTCTAAGCCGTGGTCATTATAAAATTGGAACTGTACAATTTCTAAACCCTGATTATAGTGCTGGGCACTATATCTTTAATGGGCACTTTTTCATTTATATCATTTATCATTATTGTGACGAAATTATGTAATGACATGCAACAACTGTTACAGTTCTGGACATTGACAGTACTTCAACACACAACACTGACCAACCGCCATGCTGCATTACCATGAGAGCATGATTAGCCCGTTTATTTGGATTTATTGTAGTATAGAATTGTTGATTAAAAATAAGTGAATTTAGAGTTTTTGATAGTAGTTTTAATGGGTCACAAATGTGTCACAACTGATTCTTTTTTGTCAGCACCAACTTATCAGATGTTTGAAAAATTAAATATTATGACATTGTGATACTGTATTTTTGCCATATCTTGCTCCCATACCTAAATATAATTTTAAAAACTGCTCAATAATACAACGAATGGTCGAATCTGTTATGTATTAAGTTTCTAATTATGTTTATGTACTTTAGTATTAGGACATGTGCACCGATATCAGCACTTGGTATCGGCTAACAGATATTAGTACCAGAAAAGAAAAAACTGGATCCCTAATTACACACTATGACATGAATAAACTTCCAGCAACCACCACACACTCTTGAATCCTTGTATCCTCTCACCTCTGCAGTTGTACATTACTGTCCAGCTCGTCTCCAATCTGCTGCAGACACTGTGCAAGTCTCTTATGGCTGGGGTCGCACAGCTCAGACCCACCCAACTGGCTCCTAGTTACCATAGCTTTGTTGTCCCCATGGCGACAAATCCGCTCATAGATAAAGCTGGGAGTCATAGAGAAGGAAGAGTCAGGGCATGGTGATAGGATGAGTCAAAAGGATAAATGAAATCAACAGGAAAAAGAGTGGACACTCACTCTTTCAGTAGTGCAGCTCCTAAGTCTAGTAGTTGGTCATTGCTGGTGCCTTTCAACACAGAACACGCAAACATAACGCAGTGAGTGTGAGTGGAATATAGTCAGAAACGGAGACAGAAATGAGTCAGAAAATGCTGCTAACGTCAGAGACAAACATCATGTCATGAAGTAATGAGCAATATAACAATATTTTGTCTGAGTATATCACGGATAGCATCAGTACTCAGTGGAGTTTCTTGGACTGAGGGCCGTGGCCCACTGGGGGGCCACAGCGGGCCCTAAGGGGCCTGCAGAAAAATCTCAGAAGGTGTCTCTCTTCTTGATAAGTTTTGTGTCAGTTTATTAAATCTGCTTTGAGCATATCTAAAAACATGGTACTCATTTAAAAAGGATGGATATTAATAAACCCTAATCAAATGAAATACATTCCAACCAATCAGCAGCACTTAATATCCACAAAGGGGAAACTAACGTTTTCTGAGAACTGCTGACTTAAAGAACACTGAGCAACTGCGTATTCAGCTAAAAGACAACATAATTAATATGACTTCATTTTAGTGCAGCACAATATGTAAAGTGTGAAGAGTTAAATACAAATAATTCCACTCATATTGTTTGTTTAGTTTGAATTCTCTGTTTGAAATGATGTGGGTTCACATGTCATTTCCTGAATATGCACCAGGCCATTATTAGAAATATCAGGTTCAGGTTCTTCGTCAATCTCAACTTATCAAACTTCAGAAAAACAAATTACTGTGCATCATGTCGCTCTGCAATGGACGGGCGACCTGTCCAGGGTGTAGCCTTCTGCCCAACAACTGCTGGGATAGGCTCCAGCAACCCACCCGTGACCCAGAGGGATAAGCAGTTAGAATCATGTCTCCATGTATTATTAACATTAGATTTTTTTGTCCATATTGCCCAATCATAATATAATGTGCAATGTTCAGAAACACTTCATGTTTGATTGTGAGACAGAAAAACACAGAAAATACAAATCTATTCAAACCCAGCAAAGTCAGCTATAAGTCCGCACTGACATTAAGCTTATGTGTGTTAACAGAACTATATCACCGTGCTTGACACAAATAACAATACCAAAATGCCTAGATGGAAACATAAGGCCATACAGCCATTCAAATTTGTAGTTTCAGTTTCTGTGTAACCAGCGGAAAATGACACAAAACCAAACCACTACAATTTCCACTGACAACAGATTTGAGTCATCACTAACTAGCTTTTCTTTTCCTTTAAACAGGTTCACTCACACTGGACTTCATTCCTCCCTTTATAACCCTGTTGATTTCATACATCACAACAAAACACTTTCTGATACTGTGCAGGCAACACTGAATAGTTAAATGGGTCTATTTCAAAAACATCATCCATACCAGAGAAAGGTAATACGCTAAAAGATGAAAAGTCCTAAAAGTTACCTCGATCAGTGTGTTTTAATCACACCCTTGATGATGATTACAAGCACAACCAAAGAAAAATAAGCCATTCAGGTGTCTTTTAGCTTCCTACTGCCTGTTGACTTCTCTCTAAGCAACAATATTGTAGCTGCCTTCAAAAATGCAGCCTTTCAAGGTTTTACGGAGGTTTCACCAAGCTGAACTCAATTGCACAACATGGTCAAAATCAACGTGGACTGGAAACGTCATGTATTTTCCTTCGCTACCATGAGTAAAACACAATATTAAGGAAGGTCTCTGTGAGGTGAAATGTGATATTACTGGTTTAAAAATATTTTTCCCACCCACTGATGCATGGCGATATAGCCAAAGAGATGTTTTAAACGCAAACAAAAGTCAATACATTTTAATGAAAGATTATAGGAAACCAAATCATTAAACTGGTCAGATGTAAACACATTTATTCACAGCAGACTGATGTGAAAGTTTTTAGAGAAACTTGAGTAGACAGAACTGCTCACAGTAGCAGTGATAGGAACCAGATGTCCAAAGCATTTATTACATCTAAAACACTAAGCGGTTACAAACACACTGACCGATCCTTTCTTGGCAGAGGGCTACAAACATGATGCTATAAGGCAAACCTGTCTCCAAAGAAAGCTTACATTTTTTCAGATTTAATACTATTTGACCATTATCAAGATTACACATTAAACCTCAAAAAACACTTGCAGGTTCACTGACCCCTGGCTCACATTGCCACTATTGTAAAGAAATTTGAGTTTCTAAGTTCCAATTATTTTGTTTACATGTCAACAATTTAATTACACATTTTTTTAATTGTTGGAATTTCCTTTCAATGTGACCAGGCGCATGAAGCAAAAAGAGGTCAGGTGGCCTGAAACTGGATATAAAATGATGGGTGTACAACAACAATAACAAGACAGATCTGTCAATGGTAAGATCCCACAAAACAGAGCTGGGCAATATAACAAGTATCAGTATCATTAAAAATTACATGACTATATGTCACAATATCACCAGCACTTAAAAATCACCTCGCAACTGCATGTTAGATTAAAAATAAGCCATGATTAGTCATCGTTGCTTAAATTTAGACAGCACAATGTGTACAATGTTGAATACGAGTGACTGGATTCACAGGTTGAGAGAGCATTTTTTAAAACCTGGAACTACTCTGACTGCCCTAACTTATCAGATGTCACAAAAAATACCATGACATATCGTGTACAGTTAAAAAACGTCCTGAGGTACCACGATATGATCTGTTTGATCCATCACCCACCTGTACCGCGATATTAAGATTTAGGGATTAGCTATATGAGAAAAGACAGCTGATATTTTCTTACAAAAATATTATTTTTGCGTATGGAAAACGGGAAGGACGCAGGGAATTCAGAGAGTTTAACTCGGTGGGATAAAGACAGATCATACGGAAAAGACGAAAACTAACACGAGCTACTTTCGTTCAGAGCGAACAGATGATCACAAACAAACAAAGTCGGCGAGAAAGCGATGATGTCACCCCCTCTCTCTCTCTCGCTCAAAAATACACCACGAGCACAACCGGCTCAAGCGAACTACACCAAAGCACCCCGAACATCACTTAACTCACTGCCTGGGGTTCGTTGACAGTTAAGTCGCCATGTCCTGAACATTTCTTCATCCTTCGTCAGTTAACTTAACGCTACATGACTGCTCTTAGCTACCGTTAGCGGAATAGCCGAGCGGCTAACGTGACTTAGCTTTAGCGGACAAAGCGGCAATTTCTCCTCAAGTCTCCGTGTCATGTTTGTCAGCTGCAGTTGTATTTAAAAGGCTCGGGTCGTGTAATGTCTGATACCTAACCACAGTGTTTAACACGGCTCTTAAGTTGGTTTTTCTCTCGCTACTTACCCGCATCGCCTTCTCCCTGCGCTGCCATATTAGCACGGTATATGTTATTGCTGTGAACTTCCGCCTCGTGTGACGTAGACGGTCTGGGGCAGGAAAGGGACTGGCCTCAGAAATGTTCACACACTGCTTACTTTGTTAAGATTTTATACACTATATTGCCAAAAATATTCGCTCGTCTGCCTTCACACGCATATGAACTTGAGTGACACCTCATTCTTAATCCATAGGGTTTCATATGATGTCGGCTCACCCTTTGCAGCTACAACAGCTTCAACTCTTCTGGGAAGGCTTTCCACAAGTGTTTATGGGAATTTTTGACCATTCTTCCGCTCTAATTCATCCCAAAGGTGTGATATTGGTTTGAGATCAGGACTCAAATCACGTTCTTCCACACCAAACTCGCTCATCACTGTTTTTATGGACCTTGCTTTGTGCACTGGTGTGCAGTCATGTTGGAACAGGAAGGGGCCATCCCCAAACTGTTCCCACAAAGTTGGGAGGATGAAATTGTCCAAAATCTCTTGGTCTGCTGAAGCATTAAGAGTTCCTTTCACTGGAACTAAGGGGCCGAGCCCAACTCCTGAAAAACAACCCCACACTATAATACCCCCTCCACCAAACTTTACACTTGGCACAATGCAGTTAGACAAGTACCGTTCTACTGGCAACTGCCAAACCCAGGCTTATCCATCAGATTGCCAGATGGAGAAATATGATTCGTCACTCCAGAGAACACGTCTCCACTCCTCTAGAGTCCAGTGGAGGTGCTTTACACCACTGCATTCAACGCTTTGCATTGCGCTTGGTGATGTAAGACTTGGATGCAGTTGCTCAACCTTGGAAACTCATTCCATGAAGCTCTCTATGCTGTTCTTGAGCTATTTTGAAGGCCAAATGAAGTTTGGTGGTCTGTAGCGATTGATTCTGCAGAAAGTTGGTGACCTCTGTGCACTACGCGCCTTAGAATCTGCTGACCCTGCTCTGTCATTTATGTGGCCTACCACTTTGTGGCTGAGTTGCTGTCGTTCCCAATTGCTTCCACTTTGTTATAATATCACTGACAGTTGACTGTGGAATATTTAGTAGCAAGGACATTTCACGATTGGACTTGCACAGGTGGCCTCCTATCACGGTACCATGCTGGAATTCACAGAGCTCCTGAGAGCGACCCATTCTTTCACTAATGTTTGTAGAAGCAATGATTTGAATGGGTGAGTGTATACTTTTGGCAGTATAGTGAACCTCACATACTTAAAACAAGGTGGTTCTGCAAGGCTTCTTTAGTAAATGCAGTGGTTCTGTCTAGAACCATGTTTTTTTTCATGCTTAAATGGTTCTTTGCATGGTGAAGTGGTACTACCATGGGGACAATCATTCTCACCCAAGAGCTTCTCCTAACTTTACGGGCTTCAATAAATGGCGTTATGTCAGCAAGCATACCTGCAGAGCTTTGCAGATCAGTTTTTAAGAAGAATCGTCGGAAAAGGGGGAGAAGAGGTGGAATATGCCGCAGACTTAGAAGTATGGGCCTCAGTGACCACCGCAAGCTTCCTGCACTGCCAACAGTCCTTTCCAATATGCAGTCTATCCAAAACAAGATGGAAGCATGGGTTAAATTCAGACATGAGGGGAAGGAAGCATGTCTTCTGACCTTTACTGAAACATGGCTTAGCGAATCAGACCAGGATGAAGAGCTGTTAATAAGTGGGTTTAGTAGCCCATTTCGACTGGACCGGTCCCCTGAGAAGCACTGTGGAGGAGGTGTGTGCTTCTGCGTTAACCAGAGGTACTGTAACACTGTGGTGGTTCGGGAGAGGACGTGCAAGCCAGATATTGAACTGCTGACAATTTCACTCCGCCCTCATTACTTGCCTCGCAAATTTCAACAGGTATTTTTCACACTAGTGTATATACACCCGCGAGCGATGCATCGGAAGCAACCCAGCTAATTACTGATGTTATGCACAGGTTGGACTCAATTTGTCCGGATGCTCCCAAGTTTGTTCTCAGTGATTTTAACCATTGTAAACTGGACAAAACTCTTAGGATGTATGATCAATATGTGAGTTGTACCACTACACAAAAAAACTCTGTGATTGATCTTTCTTATGGTTCTTTGACTGGTGCTTATAAATCCTTGTCGATCCCTGCTTTTGGTGCATCCTTTCACAATAGTGTGTATCTGATGCCCATGTACAAACCTTCCTTCAGACGCCTTGAGCGTAAGGAGAGAACAGTAAAGATTTGGTCAGAAGACAGTATTTCCTTTCTCTAATGATGTTTTGATTGTACAGACTGGCAGTGTTTCTATGATGCTTGTGATGATATTAATGACATCACTATTCTAGCTAAAAAGGTTATTTATCCAAATAATAAACCTTGGGTAATGAAAGAGCTCAAAACGATACTCAATAAAAAGAAAAGGATTTTTTTATCGGAAATCCGCTGGAGAAAAAGCTTGTCTCCAGAGAGGAACGAAATTAAATTACCAGGGCGAAAATGAAATATAGGGAAAAGATAGAAAGGCAGTATAGCAGGGGTAATTTAAGAGATGCCTGGCAAGGTATTAAAAAATGGCCTCTGTTAACCAAGGAGTAAACAAGTCACAACAGTTTATTAGGATTAATGAGTCTGAATTACCAAATGTTTTCAATGTTTTTTTTTTTCACGTTTTGAAAGGCCTGAGCTTAGAGGGTCTCTCGGGTCTCTTGTATCTCTGGATGAGATTGTGATAACTCATGAATGTGTTACTGAACTGTTTAGGAGGGTGAACATGAACAAACCTGATGCCATTTGTGGGCACATTTTGCATCATTGTGCCAACCAGTTCTGTGAGGTTTTCACAAGACTTTTCCATTTGTGTATTAAATGTGGTCAGATATCTACAATCTGGAAAACATCCACGATAATACCTAATCTAATTGAAAAACATCAAGGAATTAAGTGAGTTTAGACCGGTTGTACTCACATCCCTGGTTATTAAAAATTTTGAAAAGATTTAAAAAAATATAATTGTCTCTTTCATTGGTAACAAATTAGATCCTTTGCAGTTTGCTTACCAGCTGGTACGGGTGAGGAGGATGCAAAACTTTTTATCATTGATAGGGTGCATAAGCATCTTGAGAGACCCCATTCTCATATGAGACTCTTATTTGCTGATTTTTCTTCAGCTTTTAATAAGATGCAGCCTCATACTTTGATTGAGTGACTGGCTTCTTATTTTAAACTACCCGATCAGCTGCTGGTGTTGCTTTTAGACTTTTTGACCGACAGAATTCAGCAAGTTTGGGTGAATGGCCGTATGTCCAGCACTATGGTCTCAAATATGGGTGCACCTCAGGGTTGTTGTCTCTTTTGCTTTTCATTATGTATACAGACAGCTGCAGGTGTTCTAGAGAGGGCAGCTGTCTTGTAAAATTTTCTGATGACACTGTATTATTATCTCTTCTTCAGGGCTCAGATTCAGATCATGGTTGTGCTCTTCCTGCTTTTGTTACGTGGTGTGATGAGCACTTTCTTGACCTTAATGTGTCAAAAACTAAGGAATTAATCATTGATATTACGCTAAATAAGAAGGAACCAAAAGCTAGTGTCATACATGGAAAAGAGGTACAAATTGTGGACAACTTAAATTTGATGCAAATGCAGAGTTGGTTAAGAAGGGTCAACAAAGAGCTCATTTATTGCATAAGCTGAAATCTTTTCATTTTTGTCATACAGTATTGTTCAGTTTCTTCAAGTCTTTTATTGAAAGTGTTAACTTTCTCGTTTATTTGCTGGTTTAATGGGCTGTCGGTGAGAGACAATAATAGCCTGAAGGGTGTTGTAAAAATCTGTTCAAAGAAAATTGGAGTCCCTGTGGGAGAAACAAGTGGCTCAGAAAGCAAAAATTGGAGTCAATGTGAGAGAAACAAGTGGCTCAGAAAGCAAAAATTGGAGTCAATGTGGGAGAAACAAGTGGCTCAGAAAGCAAAAATTGGAGTCCCTGTGGGAGAAACAAGTGGCTCAGAAAACAAAAGGAATTATCACTCAATGTGATCACATTTTCTCCAGTGAATTTACTGTAATGCCGCCAGGTCGGCGTTATATTACGCCCTTCAGTAGAACAAATCGCTATTCCAAGCCTTTTATTCCTTCTGCTATCAAGCTATTAAATGCGGATAATAGTTGTCTTAGGTAAATAGGTACATAAATAAATAATACACTATGTGGTGTTAGACATATGTAAGGCTTTTTAAATTTTATATATAAATATATATATAAATATATATATAAATATATATATATATATATATATATATATATATATATATATATATATATATATATATATATATATATATATATATATATATATATATATATATATAGTCGTGAGTATGGATGAGAAGGCTGCAAATGAATGGCTCTTCCTGGGACTATTAAAGTGAACTCAACTGAAGTCCCAAAAGGGTTGTGCTACTGTTATATCTAGAAGAACCCTTATTGGGCCTATATAGAACCATTTTTATATAGAACCATTGCCTTTACTAAAGAAACCTTGAAGAACCATCTTTTTTAAGAGTGTAGAACTCATGGTTCTACATAGAACCAATGCCTTTACTAAACCTTGAAGAACCAAGTATGTGGAACTAACCTTACTATCCATTTATCAAATCCATCTACCACACAAATACACTCTGTAGTCCTGAAAATACAAACTGTGGTCCATCTGTTTTTTGCATACTTTGTTGGCCTGTTCATCAATGATCAGGACCCCCACAGAGCAGGTATTATTTGGGTGGTGGATCATTCTTAGCGCTGCAATGACAATGATGTGGTAACTGTTGTGTGTGTGCTGCACAGAGTGGATCATACAAAGAGGTACTGCTGGAGGTTTTAAGGGGCCTATATTATGGAAAACCAAAAATTTCCTCAATTTTGATGTACTGTGGAACCATTGTTTTAAACTATGTCATAATTCCCAGCACATACGGTTCCTGTATATGTATACATACGGTTCCAATATGGTCCCTTTAAACAACTGAGTGTCACTGCCAGACTGAGAATTGTTCACCAACGAAAAATATATCAGCTGACAGTGTCCCCTGACCACTGATGAAGGACTAGATGATGACCTACATAATCTGTGCAGCAACAGAGCCATCATCCCTGTTTTTACAATTACAAGGTGGACCAACAAGGTAGGTGTGTCAAATAGAGTGGACAGTGAGTGAACTCTAGCAGCACTGCTGTGTCTGATCCACTCATACGAGCGCAACACACTAACGTGGCACCACCACATCAGTGTCACTGCAATGCTGAGAATGATCCACCAAACAAATTATACCTTCTCTGTGCGGGTTCTGACCACTGAAGAACAGGGTAAAAGGGGACTAACCAAGTATACAGAGAAACAGATGGACTACAGTCTGTAATTGTGTATTTACTCATTTGAGTCTGGTTGGATTATCACTTATAATATCAGTGGACACAATATCTTTATATGATTCAGGTGCAATTATATTGTTTTTGTCACTGTTTATATTACTGCCATTTCTTTCTAGTGTTCTGTTTTATTTCTCTTGAAATCTGCAATCAATATTACAAAGTTATGTAATCGCATAATGTGTGACAGTCAGTAGTACAAATACCTCACAGTAAAAGTTTTGTTCTTTGTTGTTGTTCCAGTCTGTCTTGTGTCCCAAGTAGGACAGGAGTGATCTCATCTCCCCCAGCAACACTAAAGGAGCTTCAGGATCCTGCCCTGTCCTACTAAGGTAACTAGCACAATGACTCACCTGCTTTAATTACGCTGGCTGACATCATGGCTACTGGTGTTTCCCCGAGTCTAGCTGCCTTGCCCACATGACAAAAACTAATACCATAAGCTGCTATCACATGTTTCCTTAAACTAAAGTCATTGCTCACACAACAAATACTAGTTCAAACTGATATTGCTGATTTGCCCTCATGACAACTACTAGCTCAAATTGCAAGCACTGTGTCATACGCTAGTGTACTTTCCCACACAACTACTAGCTCAGACGTCTACTGCTGGTTTCCTCAGACTCTAGCGCCCTTTCCTATAAGAGCACTAGCTGAAGCATTTATTTGATGGGTTCCTCAGACTAGCACACTTTCCCATGTGTCTATTAGCTCAAATGTCAAAGGCTGGTTTCCTCATACTAGCATGTTTCTTTTCATTACAACTACAAGCTCAAACTATCACCACTGGTTTCCTCAGACAAGAATCCATGTGAACAAGACTACTGGCTCACATTATCACTGCTGGTGTTCTCTGACTAGCCTCACTTTCACACATGACACTAGCTGAAACTGTTATTGCTGGTTTCCTCAGACTGTTGCCCTCATGACAACTACTAGCTCAAACTGCTGCTTTTCTCAGATGTGTCAACTCAACAATGACAGTTAAAACTGCAAGCACTGGTTTTCCTCTGAATACTGAATGAGCAGATTCTTCTAGGTCACATTGGCACCTTAGTTTTGCAGAACCATGGCCTTCCCATAAGTTGCCAGCTCATAAGATTATGTGAAGGAGCTCACTGGTGTCTGCGAGTTCTCTTTTTTATGCTTTCAAACTCAAGTCTGCACAAGCTAGATTGCCACAAAGCCATAGACTCATTTCCAGTTTACTGGGTTGTGGGTTTTGAATAAAAGCAATGGTTTCTTACCAGTTCTCAGTTGTCTAAATAGGTACAGGTTGAAGTAAACTGTGTTTGTCAATTGCTAAAATGAATAATGTAATTTAGCTGTGACATGCACGCATCTGATTATGAACAGCAGTTCTTATCTGACATAAGAGCATGGCATGGCTTTCGGGGCAGTTAAAAAGAAATTTGAGATTTTTCCAAATTTCTCTGACCTGGTACGTTTTTCTAAAACTGCACATTTTACATCGAACCATTCTGAATGATTTTGTTAACATCTTAACAATATAACTATACAGAAATGTAGAAAAATCATTGGAATCCCCCTTTAACATTCTTTGGTAAGAGATTGTGTTGTAACAGCCTTGATTTCTTGAGGACAGGTGTGGTTTTGCTGGAAGTGAAGAGGATCAAATTGGCAACAGTAAATATAAGTGGCAGAAAGTCATAGAACATCATTAAAAGAACTAAAAGCACACACTACAGCTAGGGTTGGGCGATAACGATAATCATCGCGATATAACTTTTCCTCGGTAGAGCGATAAGACAGGTCGATACATTTCCAAAATAATGCATCATTCTCACACTTCCATGTTCAGCGAAAGCCCTGGGGGCTTTTCTACTGCAAGGACAGCAACATTACTCTGCTGTCGCCAGGAGAGGGCACACTTTCAAACTTTTCGACGATTAGAGAGGTGGGGGGGTTCATGAGAAAGATGGGTCTATAACAACGTCTGAAGCTCAGAGTTACACATTCTCTGTTTGGGTGGAGCGACCAGCCATCTGCTCACTGTGACCAAGCGTGGATGACGAGATCAGTGGTGTTACTATACTGGCTTAGAGTGAACTCGCCTCTTTCTGTACATCCTAACAAGCTTTAGCAGAGTTAAATCACAATCCTCACAACTACAGCGCTCAAAAAGTCATATTTTAGTATTAGTGCTTTCCCAAGCAACGAAAGTCAAAGAAAGAAAGAAAGGAGCACTCAGTTTGTCTGGTGTTGATATATTACGGTTCACCCCAAACTACTACGATAGTGTAGAGAAATCCAGACGTCTGTAGCTGGGGTTTGAATAGTGTGATGTACTTTGACATGGCTGCAGCAGGACTGATACCAGTAAGGCGGTGTGATCCATCTGATGTACTGAGCCAGCTAATACTTGCTGTTGACACTGTTGAGAAACTAAATAGTTTAGCACTGTTGTTGGCCACTTGTTTAGCATTAGTAACAGGATAGCTGAGCACTCATCACAAGACAGCTAAAAATCTGTTTTCTTTCTTAAACTATGACTATTACAAAAACTGCAGCTGTGCTTTTCCAGCTGTTAAAAGCAGCTCACCAGCCTCACCAGCTCACTCATTTATCGAGATATGTCTCGATATTGAACTATATGAATTTTGTTTATCGTGATAACATTTTTTGCCTTATCGCCCAGCTCTAACTACAACACGTGTTATGCCTCATCTGAAGTAACAAAGTAACAAAGGGCCTGGAACAGCCCCATGCAAATCAACAACATTTTGATTTCCTCTGTGTCCTTGGAAAAACAAGATTTATGTCAGCCAGGTCTTCCAATGGCTGTAGGACGAAGTAAACTAAAAACTGTAGTGTGACTTCCATAAGAACAATAAGCATGTCATTTATGAGTTAAATTCTGGATGAGAGCAGAACAGACATGGATGAAAGCAACCAGATTTGACACCAGATTTGCCAGTTATTAAAAGCTTCTTTTTAGGGTTTAATTCAGTAGCTGCCCGTCATACATGCTTTGAGGATGACGATCGGAGGAAAGGCACTTCCTCAGATTTGCTGATCTTAAGGCATCTTTATGTCTGGCCCTGTACTGAAACACCCAGGCCTGGATCGTTTCAAGTCAGGAGAATAGGCTTTGTCCTTGTGTCTCTTGTGCATTTTGCTCCTGCAATGCTGACAGATTCAAAATATAATATAAACATTAAGGAACTACAAGTCATTAAACGAGCCTATAAAGAATGTCTTCACTCACACTATGGAGCACAGGTCCCATTCTTATTAAACTGATTGTCAAACTCGGTAGTATATTAAATTAGATGACCACCTAAAGTGTTGTCAGGCTAGATGTGCATTAATCTTCTCATTTGAATTTTACTGCCAGGGTCAATGAATCCTGTAGCCGATGCCCTTTCACATCTGCCAAAACTGTCTCAGGACAGTTTCCCTCTTGAGTAGTCAGCTCAATATGTCAGCAAATGTTGAAGAAACAAGAACTGCTAAAAACAGCCAAAGTGAATGTTCCCCAGAATTGTCTGCAACATTTGCTACAGTGAAAACAGTTACATTATTCATTTCAGAGTTCAGGATGTCCTGGGAGAAAGTACAGTGGGCAGTGTACTGGCAGAAGCCTGAGGGAGACCATGACAGGTACAAACTCCACTTCTGAGACTGGGCTAAATGATTTGGTTGTCTAGGTTGGCTTTGAATCCAAGACTGTCCTCTAAACAGCTGAAACGTCTCTTCATCGGTCCTTTCAGATTATGCCAGTGTCATACAATTTACAATGGCCTGCTAATGAGAGCATACACTACCCCCCAAATTTCCTAATTTCAGGAATGTGACTGATTGTCTTCTTCCACTATATATTGGAGACTCTACAGCTCCCAAGTCCAGGGGTCTTTCTGTGCCAGAAGCCACTTGTCAATGATAATATAAATGGCTGCTTCTGGTCAGCATCTTGTAAACGATAGAACTGTGGGGTAAAAGATGCTGGGCGCTTAAAGATATTAAAACTGATCTGAGTTTCCCAAAACTATGCAATACAAAAATCAGCTTGACCATGTAAAAACAGGTTCATCTCCAGTAAAGACGACTTTAAGACTGTGATATCTGCAGAAATTGAGATGCTAATCAGTTAGGTTTAGATCTCACAATCATTCTTATACCATCCGTATTAAATAAAATCCATGAAAAATATTGTATGTATTATTACTATTTACAAAACAAACAAATGGGCTGACAGCAAAAAAAACCTACAAAAAAACAATATCAAAGCAGTTTAGTATACATTCATACAACACCATTTCCAAAGAAGTTAGGATGCTGTGAAAAATGTAAATGAAAAAATGCAAAGATGTGCAAATTATTTAAACCCTGTATTTAATTGAAAATGCTTCAAAGGCAACATATCAAAAGTTGAAACTGAAAGAATGTTTGTTTTTTGAAAAATATGTGCCTATTTTGAATGATGCCTGCAACACTTTCCAAAAAAATTGGGACAGGGCCAACAAAAGGCTGGTAAAGTTGTGTAATGCTAAAAAAACACCTGGTGGTTGATTGGCAACAGGTCAGTATCATGATTATATATAAAAAGCATCCCAGAGAGGCTGAGTCTAGTAAAGATGAGAGGCTCGCCACTCTGTGAAAGACTGCATGATCAAATACTGCAACAATTCAAGAATAACATTTCTCAACATAAAATAGCAAAGAACTCTTTCTTTTCATCATCGAAAGTACATAATAACATTTAAAGATTTAGAGAATCTGGTGAAATCTCTGTCTGCAAGGGACGAGGCCAAAAACCAGTATTGGCTGACCGTGATCTTTGGGCCCTCAGGTCGCCACTGTATTAAAAACAGACACGATTCTGTAGTTGAAATCACTGCATGAATCACTATGAAAGTATTTGGGCTGAGCAGACATGTACAAAAACATGTTTGTAAGGTGAATCAAATATTGTTTTTTTGGTACTGTTTCACAATTTCACAGAGGTCAAACAAAATGTTCTAATCACTGCTTTCTGTTTTTGTTAGCATTTCACTGTCTCAACTTTTTCGGAATGGAGATTTGTACAACAAAAACACACCCACAGGAATCAAAGTTGTGTAACTATCAGCAAACATGAGGCTGTCTCACTTGCTAGCCACCATATGCTTCAAATAAAACTATATAACTTTTAAAGATGGCAGGGTATCTGCACATTTTTAGGTACAACCTAATGACTTTAATACCTCTTAGAGAGAAAATAATACCATTACTACAACAAAAGAAAGTAGACTACAATAAACTATTATTGAGTTTTTTTAATCTGAATAACAGAAATATTGAGGGCACATTAGCTAACATAGCTAACATACTCTCTCAATAATGAAAGTAATCTATATGGGGTAGACACAGAATATGTCCAGAGTGGACAAATTCGCAGTAGGTAAATCACCTCCAGTACATACAGACAAACTGACCCTCAAATCGGAAGCTGGATAAATGTTTTTCTTCTTGTTTACAATACGGATCATACACAAGGTCTACTACTGCCAATTATAAAGTGCCGTATATGCAACCTTTTTAATGTACAAACAAATGCTTTAAGTATAGACAAATAGGGCTTCTTGTATCCTCTCTGGTATAGGGCTTGGGACATTATAAGATTGTTCTGCCATGTTGACAGGGTCCGTTCTTGTTTACATGTTAGCCCGCTGCTCAGTTACTGCTTCCAAACATGGTAATTCCAGTAAATAATGAAAAAAGTTTTATTCCACCAAATCTACATGAATAAATCTATAAAATAAGCTTGAGCTCGATGTTTATCTGCTTTCTTACAGCAATGATTATATAGTATGTGCTGTTTAACCAGACCTGCACCTGAATAGCTGACTGACCCTTCCTTTACAATCTGTTTCCTTTGATTTTGCACTGATCTGTGATGTTACATTATGTAGATCCAGCTGTATGTCATCTCTGCAAATGTATTTAGAGAGACCATAAGCTACAAATTACCCAAAATCAAGGAAAGCAGGTAAATCCACAATGGAGGATCTCCAGTTAAACACTGCATCGCATTCCCAAGCCCTACTGGACGTTGTGAAAATGACTATTTTTGTGGGATATAAAATGCAAATAAACAAAAAACAAATAAAGTAATTCATAATTAAATCATATTTAATGCCTCCTCTCATACAATTCCAGTCATTTTTACATCATGAATGTCAAAAACTAAACTTTAAACTAAACTTTTTAAGGATCCACTGAGACCCTGGATGGGAAGCAGTGAATTACTATGCTGGTAGGGAACAAATGGCCAGTGATTCTTCTGCTGTAATGCACCAGCTCTTAAACACTGAAGTTCCCCGCCACCAAATTACACCATGCTTGTAACAACGTCTTTATTGAATGATGGAACACTAATCATGAACAGACGACTGTTCAGGAGCAATTGCACAACAATATTCTGCGTGAGTACTACGCTCTTTAACTGCTTAAAGACCTAATAAATAGAACCCATAACCCATAGAAACCTTTCTATGGGTTAAAAACAGCAGTAGGCGGTTCCCTCACCGCTGCATTTATACATCGCTGTCTATTGCATCTCCAAACTGCTGCACACACTGTGAAACTTTCCTATGGCTGGGGTTGCACAGCTCAGCCCCACCCAGCTGGCTCCTGGTTTTCATAGCATCGCTGTTCCCCTGACGATGAATCCTCTCATGGATACAACTTAGGGTTAAAGATGGGAAACCCATGGTGATGGGATGAGGCAGGAAAAAACAACCAACCAACAAAAGAATCACTCGGTCAGCAGCATTAATCCTCAGCATAGTTCTTGGTGACTTTCAGTGCCTTTGAACACAGAAAATGCAAACATAATACATCGTTCTATTAATGTGCATTATGGCGCAGGATGGAGAACTGAGGGTGGAGAACAAGCGGCCAGGGACAGGGACGGTCACTTTTTTGTAACAAGAGGAGTGAAAGCAGATGCAGATCAGAGAAACGAGGCTTTTCTGAACCTTCGAATCAACTGAGCCGATCGTGTGGAAAAATTATTCGGTTCCGAAATGCTCAAAATATTGCAGACTGGCGCCATCTGCTGGCCACACGCGTGTAAATTCTAAAGAAGCATATAATCGATTCATTGTATTTTTAATTGTCCAGGTGTGAAAATAAAAAGTGAAATGAACTAAGGGAAAATATATTTCCATTGTTTGCAATTTGACAATGAAATCAAACACACATAAATCTGAAAATTATGAAAATTGGGCCTCGGATTTAAACTCCACTTTAGTACATAGGTTTTTTGTTTTATTTGTTGGGCAAATGAGTCTTTAGGATTTCATGTTTTTTTTAACAGCTTTGAAAATGAATTGTTTATTGATGAAAAAAAGAAAGAAAAAAATGCCCCAATAGAAAAAGTGCATAAAATTAGAAAAGAATAAGAAGCAATAAGAGTCATCTGTGTTGGGCTATGAAATGTAGATCCGCTGCAGCTGTGAAGTAAAAATAGTTACTGCAGTGAGATTTAAGTATTATTATGAATTATTACACACTTATGAATTCTACTTGCACTATATTTCCAAAAGTTTGCACTCGTCTGCCTTCATAAGCATATGAAGTTGAGTGACATCCCATTCTTAATCCATAGGGTTTAATATGATGTCGGCCCTCCCTTTGCCACTATACCAGCTTCAACTCTTCTGGGAAGGCTTTCCACAAGGGTAGGAGTGTGTTTATGGGACTTTTTTGACCATTCGTCCAGAAGCGCATTTGTGAGGCCAGACACTGATGTTGGATGAGAAGGCCTGGCTCGCAGTCTCCGCTCTGATTCATCCCAAAGGTGTTCTCTTGGGTTGAGGTCAGGACTCTGTGCAGGCCAGTCAAGCTCTTCCACACCAAACTCGCTTATCCATGTCTTTATGGACCTTGCTTTGTGCACTGGTGTGCAGTCATGTTGGAACTGGAAGGGGCCGCCCTCAAACTGTTCCCACGAACTTGGGAGCATGAAATTGTCCAAAATCTCTTGGTCTGCTGAAGCATTAAGAGTTCCTTTCACTGGAACTAAGGGGCCGAGCCCAACTCCTGAAAAACAACCCCACACCATAATCCCCCTCCACCAAACTTTACACTTGGCACATTACAGTCAGACAAGTACTGTCTCCTGGCAGCTGCCAAACCCAGATTCATCCATCAAATTGCCAGATGGAGAAGCATGATCCGTTACTCCAGAGAACACGTCTCCACTGCTCTACAGTCCAATGGCAGTGCTTTACACCACTGCATTCAACGCTTTGCATTACGCTTGGTGATGTAAGGCTTGGATGCAGCTGCTCGGTCATGGATACTCATTCCATGAAGCTCTCTACGCTGTTCTTAAGCTAGTCTGAAGGCCAAATGAAGTTTGGAGAGCTGTAGCGATTGGCTCTGCAGAAAGTTGGCGACCTCTGTGCACTATGTGCCTCAGCATCTGCTAACCCCGCTCTGTCATTTTACGTGGCCGACCACTTTGTGGCTGAGTTGCTGTCGTTCACAATCGCTTCCACTTTGTTATAATATCACTGACAGTTGACTGTGGAATATTTAGTAGAGAGGAAATTTCACGACTGGAACAGGTGCACAGGTGGCATCTTATCATGGTACCATGCTGGAATTCACTGAGCTCCTGAAAGCGACCCATTCTTTCACTAATGTTTGTAGAAGCAATGATTTGGATGGGTGAGTGAGTACTTTTAGCAGTATAGTGTATGTCCTTGACGGTAAATGCTTGGAAGCTGTCTGTTAGCTGAAAAATCACCAGTCAGATTTGTTTAGCTTTAGACATTTTCACAAATAAAAAGGATGTTAAATGTACTGCGCTCATTTATGAAGTATATTTTGGGTTTTAAATTTTTTTAAAATGCCAGTTTTATTCACATCCCACACCTGTGATTTCAGTCTTCAAATGCATGAACACATATTTACTTTAACTGGTTAGATTAGGTTTCCCCACACTGTTGTCTGTGCACTCTTTGGGTAACTTACTTATGTTTTAGTCAAAACTAGATTTATTTGACTTTAAAATATATAGATTTTAGGTAATTTGCTCAGTTTTTTTATTAAAGGGATATATTTCTCATTTGTACTAAAACAGTGAAAATGGGCTTATTGCAGCATATCCTTCCCTCAGTACTCTAATGTAGTAAGGACACATCAAGTTGTAGACATTTTCACTGTTTCCTTTGGACAACCCAAACTGCCATTACCTGCCCATTTTTTTAAGATTTGCAGGTCAGTGTGCAGACACACAAACTACAAACAGAGCACTGAAAGACCACCATGTTAAACAGTAAAACAGTAGTTGAGAGGGGAAACCAACCAACCAACCAAATAAATAAACAAACAAACAAAATAGAAGGCAGCTTAATGAAGATCTTCTTCAATCAACAAAATCAACAAAAACTGATACGTCAAAGACTTTAGGCTTTCTTGTTTTTCCACACTTTCAGATACTTATACAACAAATGAACCTCCATCCACAGACGTTATGAACATTCAGTTGGGGAATCACCTCAGTACATTGACACTCGTATATAAAATATTTGCCCAACATAATCAAAACATTCACTAGAAATTCTATAATTTTCTCCTCCAAGAATTGGCCAACCTACAGTCATGTTTCTCAATATTTTCAGACCTAAACCAGCTATGGAAGGCCATTACTGCCACTTAAATTAAAAAAACTCCAGCATATCATTTTTTAAATTAATAATGAATTGTTGAACTGTAATTATTTTGAGATAATAGCACAGTATTTGGGGATATTAAGTTATTATTGTGAAATACTATTTTAGTATTTTGAGTCATTATTTTGAAACACCATCTAATGAGAAAGCATCTCATAATAAAGAGCAAGTTTCTCAAAATAATGATTTGGTGCCTCAAATAATGAAACACATGCACAGACATCTGCTAAGCCGCTTCTCCTTCTGGGCCAGGGGGGGGGTATCCCAGCAGTCAATACACCCAGAAACACCCAAACCACACACAAAAACACAGAAACACACACAAACACCCAAACCACACAAAAAACACAGAAAAACACACAAACACACACAAACACACACAAAAACACACAAACACACACAAACACCCAGAAAAACACAGAATCATAAAACCGCTGGAAGCTGAAAGCCCCGCCCTCGTTTTACATCACATCCGTTCCGTACTCGTCTTCCTGCTGCCTCGCGCATGCGTAGTCCTCTTTACGACTCGTCTGGCCAAGATGTCGGACACTCAGGTACGATCAGGGAAGCGGCGTGGTGATGAAAAAAGGCTCATTTTGCTTTAATCTCTTGGTTATTTTCAGCTTTTTCGACATAAGAAAGTTAGTAACAGGCTTTGGTGTTGGTCCAGTGCTTTATAGGGGCTGGATGTGTGTATTTCGTGGTATTTTTGGTGTTGTAGGCGCGCGGCAGCGGCGTGTTTCGGGCCCACCGCTGCAGCATCGACAAGCCGCGCCGCGACCTCATGGAGATGATCTCTATTAGCTTCATAACTCAGTACAAGACGATTTAAACGCTCAACTGCTGCGTTCACAAGGTGCCAGCGGTTCATCAGCTCGCTCGCCGCCGCGTGGCCCCTGGGCTGGCGGCCCGCAGGTCGGTCTGGGTAACTGCGGGAAGGCGAACCTTTCCTCGTTAAAGCGGCTTCCCTCGTGCATAAACGCCGTAATAGCCCACCACCAATACTAATGCACCCAGCTGCACTACTAGACGGTGGTTCTTCAAGGGCTCTTAGTAAAGGGAACGGTTCTAAATAGGACCATTTTGTGCCTGAACGCGTTGTTATCTGTATATTAGGTTCGACTCCTCGGGCGATCGAAGGCGCTTCCATTGATAAAAAAGCCCTTTTCTGGGAGTTTCCGTCAGAGGCCGCGGTCTGTCCAGTTCATGGATGTGGTGTTATGGTTCTGTGTAGCACTGAAAAGGGTTCTTAGGTTAATTTGTTAATACGTCAAGCTTATAACGTTAGATGAACCCTCTTTGTGCTCTATAGATCCATCTCCAGAAGTCGTATGTGGAACTATATACAATTTACATACTTGTGACTATTTTTGCACTTCTGTTAACATCTAGAATCCAAGCAGTGTAAAGTTTTAATACGTGAGTTTTTTTCGTGGTAAGCTTTACCAATGCTCAGAGTTTAAGGTTCTCATAGGAATCCTGTAGAAATCGCTGGAGATCTTTTCATAAAGCGTCCTTGGTGATGTGGCATCTCGTAGGTCTGTATAATGGGGGAGGAATTATAAAGATGCTTTAACTGCAGATGATGTTTTTCTCACGATGGTCTTCCAAGCCCTCGTTGCTTTGACGACAGTGCCTGTACGGCTACACTGATGCAGTCCCATATTTAATGGTCACTACTGCTGGCCTGCTCCGAAACTGTGACTCGTGTGATGAAAATGTCTTTTCGTTTTGGCAGAATGAAAGGGCCTATCAGAAGCAGCCAACCATCTTCCAGAACAAGAAGAGAGTTTTGGTAACCGAAGGAGGTACCAAGGAAAAGCTCCCACGTTACCACAGAAACGTTGGCTTGGGCTTCAAAACCCCCAGAGAGGTGAGCGCCTCGCTACAGCTGTATCTTTAGACTGCATGTGATGTCTATTCTCACGATGGTCTTCTGAGCCCATGTGGCCTTGAGGACAGTGCCTCATGGCTTTACTGATGCAGTTTTCAGAGATCTTGTTAATACAAGACACAATGCAGTGTTGTGCTTTGCTATCTAATCTGTTTTCTTTGTGGTTGACTCCCACAGGCTATTGAAGGCACTTACATTGATAAAAAATGCCCCTTTACTGGAAATGTGTCCATCAGAGGCCGTATTCTGTCTGGTAAGTTAATGTTTCATGCTCAACATTGAGTGTTTTAGCAGTTGTTTGTTCAGTGTGGCTTTTACTGGAATGCAGGTGATGTCTATTCTCACGATGGTCTTCCAAGCCCTTGGGGTTTTGACGACAGTGCCTTATGGCTTTACTGATGCTTCCTCAATCAAGTTTGTTTTTATTGCATTCTAAGCATTGGGTTTCAGTTTGGCTGTAATCCTGTAGCAAGCATCACACTCTAGTGGAGCATTTTCAGTGTAGTTCTTAATTTGTAATTAGGATTTTTTAAAACTACTCTGAAGGTGTGGTGACCAAGATGAAGATGCAGAGGACCATCGTCATCAGACGGGACTATCTGCATTATATCCGCAAGTACAACCGTTTTGAGAAGAGACACAAGAACATGTCTGTCCACCTCTCTCCCTGCTTCAGGTAAAATACTCTTCATTTAAAACTGAAGTGTTTCGTCCTGCGTCTTAACAGATTTCTGTTGATTGTCGTGACCGACAAATCTAGCTGAAAAAAGCTGCATATGATGTTTTTTCTCACGATGGTCTTCCAAGTCTTTGGGGCTCTGACGACATCGCCTAATGGCATTACTGATGCAGTTTTTGTTGTTTTAAGTCATTGTGTTTTCTTTGTGGAAGCACTTATAAGCAAATAAATTACAAATAACTTGTAATTCATTGTCATTCACAAGGTCTCAGGAATTGACTCTGGAAAACAAGTTTTGGTATTTTTAATTCCGCTTTACTAAAGTACAACTAAGTAATGCTCCATCTTCAGGTGTTGGGGCTGTATTATAGAAATGCAAACACGCTGCGTCAGCTGCCGTGATGCTACTGTGTAATTCATTCTTGCTACTGAAGGTTAGCCTGGAATTCTTTGGACCTTGCACAAGCTCTACAGGTATTCTTTGCCTGTCTTTTTCAGGGATGTGACCGTGGGTGACATCGTCACTGTTGGAGAGTGCAGACCCCTCAGCAAGACAGTGAGGTTCAACGTCCTGAAAGTCACCAAGGCAGCAGGAGCCAAGAAGCAGTTCCAGAAGTTCTAGAGTTGTTTATTTGAATAAATCTGGGTTCTGCTGTATCAACATTGAGGCAGAAATAAAAGATCTGTGGATTTTGTCATGTTGTTGCTTATTTCAGTTTACAGGGTTTTTTTCATTTTCTACTGAAATATATTTAGGTGTTGGTTCAGGAGTTTAGCATGCAAAGTCAGTGAGGGTTCTGATATGCCAAAAAGAACTGCAAGCTATCTGAACTGGATGTTTAATCAATCTTTGTACACTTTATTAAAAACTAGACTGGGTCAGTTTAATCTGGGTTTAACACTGCACATACTTTTATTTTGAAAGTACCTTGGGGTGTTGGTCTCTGCAGAGTAGGATGGTCTGTCTATAACTGTATAACTGTATCTCGCTTGGTACATATGAGGTGTGATCTCCTACAGTCAAATTATTTGCATAGTCGTGTAAATAAGGCAAACGGGGAGTGTGCTGATGGTTTATTACATGGCGTTGGATATCATGTGCAGAGAGAACTGGTTTAAGAGCTCAAAATTGAGAAGACAACCATGAAATGTGGTACATCATTAGGTGCTGTTAGTGAATTTCTTTTGTATTGGGTTTGTAAAAACTTAAAGCATTGTTTAGTTGGAAATCAAACAAAAATTTATAACCGCATGCCATGGTAGACTGAGTGCTATTGATGCTAAAGGACTTCATAATGTAAGTGAAACTACTAGTGAATGATAGGGTATCACAGTATTTACTGCTTGTATATAAATAATAACAGTACCGGTGTTACTGCCTCAGATTTGAGGGTTCCACAAGTCAGATATGTTAAAAGGCTCCTGAAATCTTGGTCTAAACTAAAAACTTGGGACCTGGAAAAGGCTGTTGCATTTGTGTTTTGGAGGGTTAATAATGGAGGTACACAGTGTGCAGTGTTTGTGGTGGGCTGAGGACCAAAAATGCACATTTAGTAAACATTTGACACTTTTGTTTCAGTAATACAGCTTTAAAAGAAAAGAATTTATAAAGCTATAAAAGTGTTATGGGGTTAGAGTGAGTGACTTTATATTATCTTCACGGGCCAAAGACTTTAGGCAGTCTAGGTCTTGTATTATTGGATTGCATGCTCTACTCTTTGTCCTGTTATTGCTCTTATACAAATATTCCCACGTGATGTGCCCTGTTACGAGAGGACAAGGTGTCCTGGGGTACTTCTAATGGTTATTCCCTATTTAAATCCTTCCTCTGTATTTAACAGCCGTTACCGAACGGATGAAATTCTGTTATAACCAGATCATTTCTTTTGCTAAGTGTGTAAGAGCGCGTCAGATGGAACGACCCTCTGCATGCAGTACCAGCTCGCGACCACGAGGAGGCAGCAGCAGTGACCAGATCTGACCGTCTCTGCGTACTACGTCACTCTGTGTTTGAACGTGGCGGCGCCGAGGAGAGAAGGCAGCGCTGTTATTCTCTGTTGGAGGAGGTTTTGTTTCTGTATCGCGGAGCTGTAGAGATGTAGAAAAGTGAATACACGTTCACAAGCGTTACATTTCGCCTGTTTCGTTCACACTGAAATCCGTACGCTTCGTTTCAGACATGACGACCACGGTAAGTGGCGGCGCAGGCGCTTTTCTGGCTAGCAGTGTTTTCTTCCTCGGCCTTTGGCTGCGTTAATGTCAGCTAACGTAGGTTAGCGAACAGGCCGAGTAGAGACATGACATTCATAAATGTGGCTACGAACTGGTGGTTTTATATTTGCTTCTGTTTTCTTAATGTGTCTTTTTAACTTCTTCCATGCTTGCGGCATCAAGTGGGGCAGACTCTTCGATTTTGGAGATGACTTCGATGATGAGGTGTGTTTATTTTGGATTGAAGGTTTTGGTTTGAGCCGAGAGTGCTCAGAAAACCATGCACTAACGTTACTACATGTCCGAGTTCTGGACCGGGGCTGCACAGGTCCAGTCCAGGAGGGCTGGTGTACAGCACAGTTCGGTGATTTGCCTGCCTGAATGCACCTGATTACAATCAGTGCCAGATTCAGCCAGTGTGTTTGAGTAGGGGCACCACCTAACTGGTCACCAGCCCTCCAGGACTGGACTCTGTGGCCTGTCCTTGTTCTACACCAGTGGTCACCATCCCTGGTCATGAAGAACTCCCTTCCGGTAAAATCTAATTCCAACCACAATCTGCCACACCTTTTCAAGTTCGTTAGCTTTTTCAGAAGTCATTGATTGGCTGGGTCAGATACCTTCGTGTTGGGTAAGGAGAGGGCAGCGTGTTGGGTTCTGGTTGGATCTAAGCTGTGCAGGAAAGAGGATCTCAAGGATTAGTGACCACTGTTCTACACCAGTGGTCACCAGCCTTCCTCTTGGAGATTGATCTTCCTCCATAGGTTAGTTCTGACTTTAGTAACATGCTGCGGTAAGGCATCTGGTACATCTGTCAGATGTATTATGGTTAATTAGATGGAGAAGGTGTGTCATTGTGGCTGGGCCTAAAAAGCAGATGTCAAGGACCAGGGTTGGTGATCACTGCACTACACGTTTTGATGTCTCCCTGATCCAGATCACTTCTGTATGTTTGGTAGTGAGTTAATGATCGGCTTGAGGTTGAGCAGTTAAAACATGTACTGGCGGAGAGACTTGAGGATCAATATTTGAGGAAACTCTGCAATGAATGTCTTTAGGTTTGTATCTCAGATTGTTCCCTACTCCCTATGTAGTGCACTACATAAGTCATGAAAGTGTGGTATCAATCAAATGATGCATACTGCAATAAATAGCCAATAGGGAGGCTTGCAGCATATGGTGGCCAGTATCCTAAATGTATCTCTTGGACACTTTAATGATGATGATGTTAATAATAAGAATATAATTCTTTATTACTTCCACAATGGGGAAATTCACAGGACAACATATATATAGCACAATATATATAGTAGGGGTGCGGGAAAAAATCGATTCTTAGATGCAATGCGATGCAGATATGAACGATTCTGACTGAGACACCAAACGTAAATGTGGCACCATTTAAGGTGGAACGGGAGAATTCTATAGAGAAGCAACTTCATCTTAACAACTACAGTGTTTGACAGTCTCTCGATGTAAATTTAACGTACCAGGAAACCAACTGTGCTGCTTGTAAATGCAAATAAGTCCGTTCATCTTCAAATGTTCGCACGTCCCATCTCAAAGATATTTTACTGACACAGTGACCCCTAACTTTCTACAACGAGACCAAATTTGAAGTTATAAAATCACTAAAGAAAATGGGCAGGATGGCTATAACGTGCTGCGTGGACATCCATAACCACTGGATCTTATTTCACCGTAACAGCGCATTTTATTGCAGATGAGTGGCAGCAGCATCTCATGTGCTCTAGACAATAGCAGTGAATGAGAGCCTTCCAGTTTACTTTACCACATGACTTCCATTTGGTTTATTAATAAAAGATATTGGAAGTGAACTCATTGTGGACTGTTATAGATACATTGCTTTAAAAGTTCCATGTAGTCACACCGTGAGAAAAAAGAAATCCCTTATAGAAAAAAAAATGCATCGATAATAGTTTTACAATCGCATCGTAGGCCTCTGAATCGTAATCAAATCGTGAGGTGCCAAGAGATTCCCACCCCTAATATAAAGGGTATATAAGTGTACATATTACAGAGTAATAAAGTGCTATAAAAGGAGTGAGGAGCCATTTGAGATAGACTCACTTGATTCATTTTAGCTTATTATGATAATTGTGTGTTGGATCTATCTCTGGATTGGCTTTATCTGAACTTAACCTTATCTGATGCCTGTGTCATCTGAGTTTAAGTACTTACATCTCAGTTGACATTGTAAGATGTGTAATAAGTTCAATTTATTTAAGGAAGTATGATACATAGATTTCAATGTAAATATTTTAGTGCTGTATGATCACACTGTTTAGATTGTAGCTAAGAACCACTGACTGTTTCACTTAAGCCGTATTGGAGCTGGATTAGATGTACCTGGGGAGGTTCTGTAAGTGATTACTGTCAAGGACTGTGATTTTATTCCAGTATGATTCTGCGGTGTGTGGTTTGAATGGTCTTCTGTTATTGGATGCACCTCAGTAATGGTAGTTCTGTTGTAACCTTCCTCACATTAATAGAATAACACAGTAGGCACAGCCATGTGGTAGGTTGTTGTTATTTAGTGTTTCAGTCCATACTGTCTGGGGATTGTCCATTTAAAGAATTGTATTTTTATATCTTACAGATTACATTACAGGAGCCTCCTCTAGGAAAAGTAATCTCTAAGCTAAAGTAGCACTAGCCTGATTTAAATGTGTAGCCAGTTTAATTGATTTCTTTTTGTGTGTTGGTGTATTGTAGGACTTGCTGGAGGCAGATTGGACACGTGCAACAGAACACCACTCTGTGACCAGAATGTCTGCAGCCCCTGCTTCTGCACCACTGCAAGAACCAGCCACCTCCCATACCCACAATGCACCGCAGAGCTCCTCTAGTCTATCAACCAGCTCCTGCAACGGTAGTTCAGAGACAGGCTCTTCGGCACCACTTGGTCTTCAAGAACCGAGCATTGTTAAAGGTTTAAGAAGCCTCTCCAAACCAAACTCATCTCATGGTCTTTCTGACCCTCACAAGCCCACCGCTTCTCTTCGAGCACCTTTGCGAGGCACCAGCGTTGTTTCTTCTCTGCAGTCTCTCTCTGCCCAATCAAACCCTCCACCTGCAGTTCACAGCGCTCCCCCTCAGGATGACTTTGATGAGTGGGATGTGGATCTTGAGGAGTTGGATGAGAGTCTTTTTCAAAAGGCCTCTGGGCCTGGTTCTAACACAGACAGCATCTCCCCAGCTAAAAGGATGAGATCATCATCTGTAGCAGAAGATACCACAGTTGTATCTTCTCATAGAAGCTTTTGCAGCAGTGCTCCAACATCTAGACCCCCACAGTCATTTGTCAGGACCCCATGTCCGTCCACATTTGTTCCACAAGGTAATGCACAACCCTCTACAGGAGCACTCCTCTTTTTTGCTTGGAAAAATAAGTTCGCCTCATATTTTTGAATTGGAACAGTTTGCTATATGTAAACATGGTTAAAGTTTCAAACCATCCCCAGTCCATACAGTCTGCATATGGAAACTAAGCTGCAGAAGCAGCTTGTTTTGATGTCTCTTTTTAATCTTTATAAGCCTACAGCAGTTTAACTCCGTCGATTCATGTTGAAGTTATAAAGAGTGCTTCAGCCTTAACTGCATTTTGAATGAGGCACAATACGGGGTAGACAATCACAGTAGAGATCATTTACTGGTGTTAAAGGCACAATAATAAACAGCCTGTAATACAGAGAAATTGTAAAATGCTGAAATAAAACTTCTTTATGACCATGGTGCATTAAACTTTAATGGTCATAAATGGACAACATAAAATACAAATTTGATGGATTTTGGACCTTTTAAGAATGTTTGATTATTTCATCTTGGATTTAGATGTTCTTGTGTAGCATACATAGGTTTTGGTGTTTGTTCCAAGCTGAGTTGTGCAGCACGACGTATGCATGGTTATGAACCAGTAAATAATTGTAGGGTGTGTTAGTTGTAAGGTAGTAGTAAAGAAGGACGTTGCTAAACAAACACTATTTGTCAGCCTAAAGTCAGTATGGCAGTATGGACGTTGCTAGAAATATGATAAATGATTATTTTTGTGAATTTCAGTAAACGAATGCAACACTAATGATTTCCCAGTGTTGCTAAAAATATGTATAAAAGTAAAACATGGATTGTCCAAAGGACAAGTGCCTGAAAAAGCCAACAGTAAAGCTCTGAAACACATCAGTGAACTCCTTGTGACCCTTGACTTAAAGTTATTGACTTATCACCTGAATGCCTAAATTTATTTAAACACAGAAAACTTACCCAAAAGTTTGATATGTTTGATATTTGGTTAACACAGTGTGCACTGAAATTATCTAGCGATTGATTAGAGTTTATTTGCATGTTATAGGCTTTCATGATATCAGTTTTTAAAACCCCAATATATGCATTCATGATTAACTGACAGTATGTTGTGCAGGCCCTCCTCAGAGTCTGTGCCAGCCCTTTGTGAGGAACTCTTCAGTCTGCCGTTTCTCCAGTCCAGGACCTGTGAGAGCATCAGCTGAAGGGCAGAGAGGGGTAGTTACTCCAAGAGCTTCACAGGGCCACCAAGAAACCTTGTTTCAGGCTATATCTCCTGCCACATCACAGACACGTACACCCCGCCCCCTAAACACACCTGTCCTGACAAATCACCTGGTCCAGTTGGTGTCCGCTGCCAGCAAGACGCCTCAGAGGCCACGGAGTGGTGCAGTTCGATCCAAAATGCGGCGTTTTCCAGGACCGGCAGGGGCTTTGCCACAGCAGGTAAATTTGTGCTTCAGCTCACGCTAGGGCAAAACTATTGAAGCTGGGTTAGTTTGACCAGAGGAGATTGTGTAATGTAATGTGACTAGCCGATTTATAGGGCGTTAAGTATTTGTGCCATTTTTCACTACTTCAGACCGATGCAGTGTGGATGATCTTTTACTGACGCTAGCTGTATATATATAAAATAGGTAGCAATATAAATCAGACTAGTATTATTTGAGCTGGATTAGTTTTACCAGAGGAGGATTCTGTAATGCAATATTTGACTGGCCAATTATTGTGGAGTGATTTTTAGTACTGCAGGTTCATACTGGATTAAAACCACTCCAGTTATTAGTCAGAATGTAATAATTATGAGTGAATTTAGTACTGCAGATTCATACTGGCTTAATATCACAGATTTCTCGTCACTTCATCACTTCTGCAAGTAAAACTAATCCAGCTCAAATAGGGCTTTCATTGCTTCAACCTTTAGAGGCTGCAATATCTGTTTTGCTAAACATATTTTCATCTGAGCTGCAAACCAATATTGGCGTCATGTAAACATTTTGCCTGCAAATAGCCAGTACAGTATCTTGGAGAATGGCTTATTGAATTGTTATCTCCGTTACATCATATTGTTTGTAAAGATGCCTTTGTTTATTTTTTTTTGCTTTTATGTCTTTTTCTCATCCCACAGATCAGTGGACAGAATCTAGATGACATTGTTGTGACCGTGCCGCAGACGCCAGCGCATGGAGCTGTGGCTCGCCTCCAAAATGAGGTGATACAAAACAGAAATGCACACACAGAAACATCATCTCTCTCCGTATACAGCTTTTTCAATACATATACTTTTACCCTGCGATGATTGAGTTGCAATTGGTGGGGTATTATCTTTAATTACTTTTCAGCTGTAATAGCTTTATAGCTGAAGTGCACAACTAAACACACAAACAAATGCTTCTCTACAGATCAGCAAGTAATGCCTACTATCACTTAAAATGAAATGCCTGCAAATGGTTATTAGTATACTTGTAATAGTGGTTCAGTTGGTACGGCTTTACAGGTGCACCTCAGTATGGGTGGTCTCTTTTTTATGATGTCTTGGGTGTTATCTCAAAGATAATTACACCTTCATTCCTTTGAAAATGAATACATTGTAGCTATGTAGCTATTGTAGAAGGGTGTCAGATGGGGTGTGGTCAAATTTAGATTTTCCCCCTGTTTGAAATACATCAGAGCATTGATTGCTTTATTTTCTAGAAAAATAGTAGGTCAGAATGCTAAAGTACATGACAGAGGCTGGATTCCCAAAAAAGCTCTTACTACTGTAATAACCTACTAGCAAAATCGTGTCTTCCCAGGCATAGTCAAAACTAGCTGCTTCCTCGATTCTTAAAAAATTTCTTGGTGTTGTTTTTGTCATTTGTCATTTGGCTCTTATCTGTGGTTGTGACTGTAATATGATTTAGGACCACCACAGAGTAGTCTAGTACCATTTCACTGTGTGCAAATGGCTGACGTGCCCCACACATATTGTTTCCCAATATGTTAAAGTCAAGAAATAAATATAAATTGTGCAGTTAATTTGTAGGTAAAATGCCATATTTACGTTTGTTCCCTGTAGAAGATATTATGTTTTATTTTCACTTAGGAAATCAGTAAAACATATATAATTTGACCAGGATTTGTTCAGACTTTTGCATACTATTGTATGTTTAATTACATAAGAATTACTATAAATAGTATTATAAGGGCAGGGAAATTCACTTCAGCTCCCATCAGACTGTCTTAGTGAGTACGTTTATGTGCAGGTTCCCAGCTCCCAAGTGAGTGAGGAAGAAGAGTTCAGTGGGGGTCCATGGGCAGCGATGAAGGCTGAGATGGGATTGGATGAAAGGAACCCTTCCTGTTTCCTCCATTCCTACAGCATCGTCATGGTTCTGCGTAAAGTAAGCAGAATATTTTAAGCATATTTTACTTTGTTGAATGATAAATGTATCAGAGTTCTGCACTTCCAATTCATTTTCCATTGTATGCAATGCTTATTTCCTCCAGTTATTGGGGCGCATTGCTTTGGGCTCTCCTGTTTGACTCCATAAATAAATGTTGCTGTTCTTTAATTTGTATGTACAGATGTGGTCCCAGACTATAATCAGGACTGATGAGCAGCCCTTACACTAATAGTGATTATCACAGACGTCATCAGTCGTGCTAATGCAGCCATTATAATTTTAATGTGTTTTTTCGAAGTGCCATAACGAACTGGCGCTAATGGCAGACGCATGTTAATTATTCATCAGGGTGATGAATGCAGAGTTAGTTCATTAGCCTTTCAGTGGCTTTGGGCTTTGTCTCATTGGTTCTTGCTTGTTTTCACTGTTTTTCTTTCTTCTTCCTAATATGTTCTGTGGCCTTCATTATCACCCTTTCTTTTCTCAGGCTGCTCTACGGCAATTGGTAAAGAATAAGGTTCCTAACATGGCTGTGGTATTAAAGAGTATCTTACACACACATGCTGATGGCAAAGCAGCGTTCAGGGACCCCACAGGTAAGGCATATCCATTAAGTTGTGCAATGTGGACGTACAATGCAATAAACCATTTTTGAAATAGTGTTTCTCTGAGTAAAATAAGAAAAAGTACAGAGGCACCATTCACAAAATAAAAATGACATCTGCATGCAAGTTTTTTGTGCACTTTTTAACATTTTTTTTTTTTACATACACACGCACACATATATGTATGTATGTATGTATGTATGTGTAAATGCATCCCATTGTCCCAAACCCTTAAATTCCAACTTGTGAAAATTATATATAATTTTTTTTTATGTGGACTTAATATTTAAATTGATCATGGAGTTAAGAGCTTTATTGAAATACTGTTCCATGTTTTTATGCCACCACTTGCACCACTCGCAAAGTTATTGTCTCTGGCTCAGTTAGACCCTGCTTCTAATACTGCATTATACCAATCTTGAGCTGTGCCTATGTAATCCATTCTGTCAGCCGTTAAGAATGTGTCCATTACAGACAGTGATATTGTGATAATAACAAATATTATTAATCAGGTAGCCCTAATACACTTCTCTAAGAATATGCATTCGTATGCTTAGTATAATACATCTGACATTTGCTCACATCTGTAACACTGGCTGTATTATCTACATTTTTAGAATTTGAGAAAAAGTTTGAAAGATATAACAAAACAGATAAAATAAGCAAGTTAATAACAAAAACATTTTAATGACAAATTTTGGGATTGCAAATGGACCAAATAGAAGCTTATGAAGGCAGCAGAAGTCCTACAGACAGCTGCTTACACATGCAGATGTACAAAGTAGACTGTCAGTTTTCTGCATATGAAAAATTTTAGAATATTTTCAAGGTTTCCTTTTAAAAGCAGCAAAATGAGAGTTCTTCATGCACTGTGTACTGTTTGAGGTCACTCTGTTTTCTTTGCTTGTGTGCTGTCTGTTTTAATACAGTCCCGTCCCCCCACCATCTCTGTATGACTAGTGACTGGACTCACTTGCTCTTTTATTCTCTCTGTATATATTCACACATAATATAAATCTCCCTTTAATCTCTAGGTGAGATACAGGGCACTGTTCACCGTCGTTTGCTGGAGGACAGACAGGGAGAGTTGAAGACTGGTGCTGTGCTGCTGCTTAAACAAGTATTGTTGCCACTATTCAGACATACTCAATTACTGAATTATTATGGAAATCTGACTATACATTGTATGGCAAAAGTATGTCAATATCCTTCATAGTCTTTGAGCGCAGGTGTTTCACACCCATTGCTAACAGGTGGATAAAATCAAGCGTGTTTTAATCTCTATAGACAAATACTGCCAGTAGTATGGATAATACTGAAGAGCTTGTAGGATCTCACCTTTGCCACAAGTGAGTTGGTAAAATTTTTGTCTTGCTTGATCTGCCCTGGTCAACTGTAAGTGCTATTAATGAGAGTTGCAAGTTTCTAGGAGCAACAACAGGTCAACCATGAAGTGGCACACCTCGCAGAGCAGGGCCACCGAGTTCTGTAGCGCAGAGCACCCATCTTCTGTGCATCACTCACTACAAAGATTCTGCTTCTGGAGGCAACATTAACAAAAGAACTGTGTGTCAGATGCCTCATGAAATTCTTTTCAAAGTCTGAGTAGCTACACAACAAACCTGTGGAGCAGTGGAAACGTGTTCACTGGAGTTGTGAATCATGCTTTGCAATCTTGGCAGTCTGATGGCTGAGTCTTGGTTTGGTTTCTTACCAGGAGAATGTTCCGTATCGGTGCATATTGCATAGTGCTAACAGAAAAGTTTGGTGGAGGAGTGATAATGATCTGGAGCTCTTTTTTAGGGTTTGGACACCTTAGTTCAAGGTTAGTGAAGGTTAGCCTTAATGGTACAGCATGAAAAGATATTTTAGACATTCAATTACATGAGGCAAAATTTAAACTACATGCTGTTTGGAGGTTAATTGCTAAGTTGGCTAGCTTGCCAGTGTGATGGAGAAGGTTTACTAGCTTTAAATGATGACAAATGCATTAGGAAAATAAAAGCATGTAAAGCATTTGTTTATTTCATTCTCATTGTAAGTTTCTGCACAATAGCAAATAAATGGCTTACTAGATTGCTTACTGCCTCAGGTAGGTTCACTACAGAAGCATTTTTCCATAACAACGTAGAAACCCCCACCTGTAGCAAGCAGAGAGATGCCGCATGGCTGAATTCAGCTGACAAAAAAAAGAGCAGGTACCATTGCTGTAACATTCAGCCAAGATACCATTACTGTACCTCAACACTGCAAACCAGAATTGTCCCCTGCTGACATTTTCACTTTTCAGCATCAAAGCACTTTTACACTTTCCCTTAGCTTCTACATTCAGATATTTGTTAGATCATAGTATGCAGTGCAGAACACTCTAGGTTTTTTAAGTTACAGAGAAAGAAAAGCGGCTGAACTAAAGCGCAGTTGAAAAAAAATATTAGTTAAAATTGCACCCAAGTAGTGCAAGTAAATTCTAATTCAAAGGTGGTGTTACAAGTAAATTCCATTTATCTATAATGGAGAGGTACTGTTGAGCAACTTTAGATCTATCTAATGCTTTTCACTCTCTGCACAGGTGGGTGTGTTCTCACCTTCTCACCGAAACCACTACCTGAATGTTACTCCCAACAATTTACTCAAAATCTACCCCCCTGATGGAGCCCTCCCCTCCTCCTCCCAGCTTGCACAGCCAGTGCTGGTATGTGGCCATGTTATATTTATATTTTTGTTTATTTATGAGTTTCAATAATTTTAAGTGGGGTTGGGCAATGTCACTATATGATTTCATGATTAATTACATCAGTGTGTTTCTAAGCACAACCTTGTTTCCAAAGAAGTTGGCATGCTGTGCAAAATTTTCAATAGAAACAGAATGCAATGATGTGCAAATCATTTAAACTCTATATTTAGTTGAAAATAGTAGGAAGACAGCATACCCTTTCTAATAATACTCTTAAGTATTTGTGAACTGAAAAGACCAATTACTGCAGTTTTGAAAGTGAAATGTTTCCCATTCTTTTTTTAATGTAGGACTTCAGCTGCTCAGCAGTTTGGGGTCTCCTTTATCATATTTTTTGGTTCTTAAACTGACTTTGTTCACATACACTGATTTTTGGAAGTGTTCCTGAGCCCAGGCAATGATTTCCAGCACAATATTCTGTATTTTAATGCATTGCCACCTGAGAGCTGGAGCATTTCTCCATATTCTCTGAATCTTTTAATGATCTTGTGTACTGAGGATGATTATATTCCCAAATTCTTTGATATTGTATGAAGTCTTGCACAGAGAGCGGAATGTTTCCCCATCTTTCAGAAGTAAAGACGCCAGTCTTTTTTTACCCCTTTCTTTTTTGTAACATACTGCAGGCATCAAATTCTAAATGGGTATATAATAAATGATTTGCAAATCATTGCATTGTGTTTTTATTTACACAACGCCAACATTTTGAAAAGATGGATATTACTTTTAAAATGAATAAAATGAATAAAATGAAAATTGTATATTACTTATGTATATATGTACTTCTGTAACACTAAACAGCTGCATGAATCCAATAAGAAAAGACTTGGACCTATGTTTACAATCATTTATAGAGCACCTGTAAACAACACAAACTCCATGGTAGGTCTGTGGATGTTAGACTGTTGTGCTTTTATTTTACTTGATTTTGAAATCCTGTTTGATCTTTCATCCTGTTCCTTCTTAGTTTATGAAAACTTAATGTTTGAAAAAAATAAACTTAAAATTTTATTCGATTTTAGCTGGCAGTACTGTTTTGCAGGTGTATTTTACCTTGTTCGAATTTCAGCAACTGTGGGGGGGTTTTCATGATTTTATATATTTTGCAATATTGCCCTGCCATACTTTTGCATCATTGTCTCCAGAACTGAAAACACCACTTCTTCAGCAGTCATTTACTTTGTTGTATTTATGTCAGGAATCTGTTGGATTCCCACAGTGTGAGTCCTCTAGGCCTGTAGGGGGCCCTGTGTCTCAGATGGAGCTGCGTTATGATGATGAGGAGGAGGAGGAGGAGGAAGCGGGAGATCAGAGGGCTAACCCTGCATCTTCTGTTAACATGGTGGCCCAGTCTTCAGGGCCAGATGCCACAGAGGAGGCCCTGTGGGGTTCAGGTATGGTGATAAGTTTTAGCAGCATCAAGAAATTGAGCATGTTTTATCCAAGACTGAAAATATACTTCCTCTTTTAATTAGTGTTTTGATTGGGATAAGTTTGAAAATATCAGAGGGCCTCTCATCACTCTGGAGCTTAATCCAAAATACCAGATTATCTTTGCATTCAGTTTTTTCCGACGGTGATCCTAACCTGCAAAATCAGATTCTCTTCAGAACTTTCGTCTGAAGTTTGAGGTCAAAATCAGGCTATAATTCGTGTAGGCCCAGCTTTGTTCACATCACAAAATGAGAAGGTGTTAATAAAAACATTGTGTTTCTCTCTTGCAGTGTTGGATATGACTCCAGTGCTTTGATTAAATGTGTGACGATAAGTGTTGTCCTTATTTATCACCATATGGATAGATAGAGAGTTAGAAACTTTAGTAATCCTGAAGGTGATTGCAGAGTCTGTAGCATCAAAAGAAAAGGAAAAACCTGGAGTGAAGAACCATGATGAGTTCAGATATTCTAACACACAAATGCCTTTTCTTTCCTAGTGAACACTGTTCTTCAACCTGGAAAAAAAACATTAAAAACTAACCAAGTTTAATTTTTACACATTTTGTTAAAATGTGAAATAATTTGAGGGACAATTGGCTATGTTACTAGACTAAGAAATGTCAGTTGTTTTTGTGACACCCTGTATACTGAGCAGGCCCAGCTGACTTTAATTCTGGATAATTGTTTATCGTTGGGGCACAGATGACAGGAAAGCGTGGCTAGTGCCGCAATAGAAGCAGTGACTATAGGGACAGTGTGTCGATCAGGGGGAATACAGTTGGAATTTGTGGTTGATTGCACACATTCATATGTAGAGAAAAACAGAGGAACAGCAAGGAGGAGTTTTTAGGTGACAAAGAATGTCAGTACAGGGCATGATCTGTGCACCAAGAGCAGTCTGTTCACAAGTACACAGAGTTGCTGTTCATAAACCCCTCATTACAAAAAGAAGTACACATCTGAGAGTTCAGTGGTGCAGAAACCATAGCCACTGGTCTTCAGGTACATTAGATTTCCAAAAGTATTCACTCACCTGTCCAAATCATTGAATTCAGGTGTGCCAATCACTTCCATTGCCACAAGTATATAAAACCTAGGCATGCAGACTGCTTCTACAAACATTTGTGAAAGAGTGGGTCGCTCTCAGGAGCTCAGTGAATTCCAGTGTAGAATCGATTGGGAACGACAGCAACTTGGCCACAAAGTGGTAGGCCACGTGAAATGACAGAGCGGGTTCAGCGAATGCTGAGGCGCATAGTGCACAGAGGTCACCAATTTTCTGCTGAGTGAATCGCTACAGACCTCCAAACTTCATGTGGCCTTCAGATTAGAGCTTCATGGAATGGGTTTCCATGACTGAGCATCATATTAAACCCTATGGTTTAAGAATGGGATGTCACTCAAGTTCATATATGTGTGAAGGCTGACCAAATACTTTTGGAAAAGTGTATGTGGAATGAAATCAGATGAGTCATCCTTCACCATGCTCTCTGTGGGGTCCTGTGGCTCTGTCATACGAAGGAAAGGCATTTTGCTGGCATGGCTCAGGTCCACTTGCACACCATCAATAGAAAGTCATTCTGACTGATCAACGAATGGTTAGATGAGTATGACAAATGAGCTATGGACTTCAGTCACCAGATTTTAACCTAGTCGAACAGCCGTGGAGAAACACCAACTAAGGGGAATATTTTCTGGGAAAATGCTGTTCCATCCTTCCAGTGCCATTCCACAGCCTTGTTCTGGTTGCTTGTAGTAGCCTAACACCATACTAGGACACACTGGCCATTTGGCTGTATATTACAAGAAGCTAAACAATGTACAGAATATTGATACAGTATCTTCAACATATTTTGTACTGACTGTATAGTCCTTTCTAATGCATATTTACTGTTTGTGTGTCTTGCAGATGATCTTGATGAGCTACTGGGAGAGTTGCCTGTTGAGTAATGCAGCTCCTGACACTTTTTCAAATTTCTGCTGTTACCGTGGAAATACACTGTCCCAAAGTCTTCAAATTTTCTTTTGTTCAGTTTGTATATTGTAAATATTTTTGTAAAATATATATATATATATATAAAATCATAGAACATCATCTGAAAAAGATGAATAAATACTTGAGAGAGTGGTGTATTCACTTTGGGTGGGTTTTCTTCAGCGTCATTATCATAAAAATAACTTACCCACTCAGCAGGCAGCAACTGTTCAGTCTGAAAGAAAACATCTGTGTTTCAAATGTCAGTATCACATTGTTGTTTTGTAATCATCAACCAACCAGTTAGTCAAACCAGAATGATGGGCAGCATGTCTTTAGTTGGTGACAAAGGAAAAGAAATTAAACTGTTGTGTGGGTTATAGGAGAGTTCCACTGAGGCGGGTGCGTGTTTTTCATGGCCACTCCATCTGGCTCTCTTGAATTTAAAGCAGCACTCAAGACAAATGTCTGGCAGCTTGATCCAGTCGTGAAGCTTTTAAAGGTATAAGTAGTTTTGTAGAGACGCCAGTAGAATGGCTTTGGTAATGGGATTTGCTACCATTGTTAAAGGGCACGTCTCATGGGGGGCAGGCGGGGAGAGAACATTTTTTTTCTTCACCTTATTGAAAAAGATCGATGTAGTATGTACACTGCGCCTGTAGGTGGAAATGAAGCTGCAACAAAACAGCCAGTGTTAAGTTTGTGATGTCACATAAACCAACACGTTAACATATAATCTGCCAATTCATATTAAATTCACAAGGAGTATTTTAACCCAGATTGCTTTATGAGTGAGGCGCAATACAGGGTACAATGATTAATATGAGTAATATCACAGTAACATAATTCCGATGACACTCCAAAGCCAACATCTTCTAAACACAACCACAACTGTGTGAAAGATTCAAGTGTATTCTCTTCCTATTCACTCTAGTTTCTATTTTGCTTGTGACTTTCCTGAGCGTTCTATGAACAACTGCCCACGTTGCCATGTTAATGTGTATTCAACTTTGTCGTGTCAGTATACTTTGGCCTTATGTGGTAAAATGAAACTTGCTGTAGGGACACAAAAAATGCTCACTTTTGTTCAATCAGCCTGACTTGGAGACTCTGTGAAGAGTTCAGGTTGCAGCGACACTCATTGCTAAAAGGTGCCATAGCCATGCTGTCTCCACAGACAAACATTAGCAGTAGAATGGGTTGTACTGAAGAGGTTAATGACTTTAAACATTGTACTCATAGTCATAGCACATTGTCATAGCACATCACCTTTGCCACAAGTCAGTTTGTGAAATTTCAGCCGGTGCTGCTACTGTGGAAAAAAAGATGCATCTAGGAGCAAGGCCAGCTCAGCCACCAAGCGAAGTCACAGGGTGGGGCTGCGGAGTGCTGGATAATGTAAAAATTGCCCACCATCTGTTGTATCATTTACTGAAGTTCCAAACTGCCTCTATAAGCAACACAAGCACAAGAACTGTGTGTCTGGAGCTACATGAAATGGTTTCCCATGGCTGAGCTGCTGCATACAAGCCCAAGATCGCTATGTGCAATACCTAGGTGTTGATCGGAGTGGTGTAAAGTATGCCATCACTGGACTCTGGAGCAGTGAAAATGTGTTCTTTGGAGTAATGAATTACACTTCACTATCTGGCAGGTTGATGGATAAATCTGGGTTTGGTGGATGCCAGGAGGACACTCCCTTCCAGAATCCATAGTGCCAGCAGTAAAATATGATGGAAGAGGGATAATGGTCTGGGGCTGTTTTTCAGGCTTTGGGCCCTATAGTTCCAGTGCAGGATTATGTTAATGCTACAGCATAAAAAGATATTTAGACAATTATCTGACTGGTCCAACTACGCATACTCATGGTTTGTGATGTGATGGTAAGATCGCAAACATTTGGACATATAATGTATACCGTATTATCAGCACTATGTCATTGTGACATACAGGGAGCTACGAAGTCTGTCATTTAACCCCAAAATGTTTCATGTCACAACATAATGTCACAAATAAATCAATGACACCTTACGTAGCTGTCATGTCACTGTTTATGGAGATTTATGTAAGTGACATGTAGCCTTAGGAGCATTGCTCTACAGTAAACAGTAATGTTATGTAATGAATTAGGACTGCTTTTGGTACATAAACCCACACAAACATCATACGAGGAGCTCAAAGAAATAATAAATTACAAATAAAGGAGGGATATTTCTATCTTGAAATCTTACCATGGTGGTGCATTTGTTGAGTACAGGGTGGATTTCACAGTGTGGAATTTCATATTCCCCAACATCCACATCTCTTTTTCTTTCTCTCCTATCTATTTTCCACCGTCTCTGACACTCTCATTCCTTTTTTCTCTCTTGATCCCCCCCCTCCCCCCCACCCCTCCCCCCCACCCATCCCTCCCCAAAGTCATTGTGTCCTAATTATCTCTGGTTGAAGCTTATTCCCCCTAAGTCATTATGAAGTTATGAAAGTGTAATTACTTATTCAATCTTCACAAGCGTATCAGGGCGTCTCTCTTTTATTAATGATTTGATAAAATGTCACGTCTCCTCTCCACTCTGCCTGTTTTGTCCTTTCAGTTACGCGCCTGGCCCCATGGGTAAGAGCTGTAGACTGAAGGAGAGAGTGTGCTTCTCTGAAGTTTGGAGTGTTCTGGGGGAACTTCAAGAATGGTAGGTGGAGATAAACGCTTGTGAAGTGGTGCCAGATGGCAGAGGTGGGCTGTGAATTCAGATTGTTCTTTTTTTTCCACCTTGTATCTCAGTGATATTTTTGACAGGCTTTGGAGAGTCTCTGAGGTACAAAGGGATCAGTAAAACAATAGCGTTTTTGAATAAACGTAGGTTTGTTAGGTTTGTTAACATGACAGTCCACCAGTGGGGTATCTACAGGCATCATGGTAACATCTTGATTGGACCCCTTGCTACTTATTGCTCAGTCATGAATACCATGTTATGCTTGCATATCCTAATATATATGTTGACCAGCCACTTTATTAGGAACATTTTTTTCTAAATTGTACCAGAAAGAGACACAAAACATGATAGTTGGTTGGTAATACATGACCATTTATGTGCCAAAACAAACCCTTCATTCCCCACCACCATTTCACCAGCACCACCAGCCTGAATTGTTGACACCAGGCAGATTGAATCCATAGATTCAGGCAGAATTCTGACTCTATCCTCTGCATATTCATCAGACCAGCAGACAGGAATAAAACCTGATGTGGTCTTATGCTCTTCTAGCCCATCTACATCGGGGTACGACGTGTTACATGGTCAGAGAGTCAGGCCATTGACCTCTCTCATCAATCAGGCATTTCCACCCACATAACTCACTGGTTGTTTTAGTTCTTCCACGATGCTGTGTAAACTCTAGAGACTGTTATGTGTAATACTCTCTGGAGATCAGCAGTTTATGGATTACTGGAACCATACCACAGTCAAAGTAGGGTTGCCACCTCAGCCCTGTAAAATTAAAAACATTTTTTTTTGCTTAATTCAATGATTTGGTAGTCATGCTCATAATTCAGTGTAGGGTAGATAACAGTCAGCTGTCAGCTACAGAACCAAATCTTCTCAGGTATCACCTTGTTGCCTAAACTATTGTGCACAAGCAGTGCACAATTCCCAAATAACTGTCCTTGTGCTGAGGCTAATATAAGCTAAACAAATAATGAGCTCCACAAAATGCAAAGCAATCTTCATTGTTCTTGCCACCCTGCATGTGTGGCAACCCTTGGGCAAAGTCACTTTGATCAAATTTGTTTACTCCATTCTGATGTTTGTTGTGAATATTAACTGAAGATCTTGACTCAATTAATCCTGTGTCTGTGTGATTTCGTCCATTGCACTGCTACCACATGATTGGCTGAAGCATCTCTTAAATGGTAACTTTACAAGTAAAGGCAAAAATATCCTTTAGTTTTTATATAAATCTATGTGTCTATAAACATCTATAAATAAATATTAAATGTATATATATAAACTATCTATAAACATATGTCCGGCTGGACACTGAAGGACGACTGAGCCCTCCTGCTACCCACTTCAGACCAGCTGCTCATGCCCCAGCTGCCACCACCTGCCTTGGACGAGCTGCCCACTCTACGCTGATGTTCTCATAGACTCCTAGTTATTCCTAATACCAATATTACTGCTATTAATATTAGTAATATAATCACTTGTAGGTAGTTTGACCAGAGGAGGATGGGTCCCCCCTGGTGAGCCTGGTTCCTTCCAAGGTTTCTTCCTCAGTTCTGAGGGAGTTTTTCCTTGCCACTGTTGCCCCTGGCTTGCCCACCAGGGGGTTTCTGTACATTCTTACAGTCCTGTTGAAACAGTCCTGTCTTTTACGAAATTCTGTAAAGCTGCTTTGTGACAACATCCGTTGTAAAAAGTGCCATACAAATAAATTTGATTTGATTTGATGTAATGAGATTTTTTTTAACAAGAAATTTTGGTGAATTTCTGTTGGTCATAATAAAATTCTGCAGGAAAAAAAGGAGCTACATGTTTATTTTATGCTGTTTTATTTTCTGTATTAAAAAATATATATGTATATATATATATATATATATATATATATATGTGTGTGTGTTTTTCATGTAATGTGATGATAGTTTTGCTAAAGGTTTATATAATTATAAATATTGTAAAGTTCTTGTTCTTACGTAACAGTTTTGTTGATCTTTTGCTGTGTTACCCTCCAGCCGTTTGCAATGACCGCATGCAGTCACACAGTTTCTCATTTTAATTTATGTACAGATTTATAACAGACATTGTCATTGTGCAGTGAAGCCGTCCTTCAACATCATTTTGCACCTCTGAGCTCAACAGAGGATCCAGGCCTGGACAGAAAGGATCAAGCTCTAATCCAGGCAGAATGTTTCAGAAGCTCCATCTTAGAGGAAGATTGTATTTGGTCTCGTGTGAGACCCAGAGAAGGACTAATCTGTGTTTAAACTGCACTCATTAGCCCAGCTGAAGAGGCATAGGGACCCTGCCAGAGATGCCTCATTAAATCATTAGCAGGCTGGAAGGCCTTGCGGCTGTCAGGAATATCAAAGCAATCCACAGAGACGCTTGCAGGCCTGATATAAGAGAATATGTTTGAAAAGTGGGTCTAAGACAGGCTTCCGAGGCAGGAAGGTCTTGAATGTATCAGGTTCTTCATGTAGTGCAGGTCTGAACAAAGAAACATTGTCTTATGTGATAATGTCATAACCTGAATTAAATAAGCTAAAAAGAAAAAATCTTCAACATTCACCACCATGTTTAGTGTCATTCTGTTTCAAGAGAAACTGCAGAATCTCTTAATGGGGAATTCCAACATTTCTTTCAACATTTACTGATTATTCAAGCATTTTTTCACACCATAGACCAATGTGATATGAAAAAAAATGAATTACAGAGAAACTTACTGACTTTAATTTCTTTACAGTGGTGGAGGAACCAGAGGTTGCGAAATATGGCCATTTTATTAACTATGCAAAACCACCGAATGAACCTACATGTCTTCTGATGTTTTATATGTAATAGTTTTAGACCAAAACCTTCTCAAAACTATACTAAAACAGACATCAGGCACCGTATCTGTCACCATTTCATGTAAGAATTTCTGTCAGGGATCTTTTAGAGGCATAAACACTTCAGACGTCTGGTTCCTATCACCACCACTGTAAACAAATCTGCCTACAGTTTGGAGCATTTGGAAATTTGAGAACATCTCACACCATCTTAACCATTGAATTACGCTTCAATTTTGAATACTGTGTGGACTTTCCCTTTAATTTGTAGCAGTTACCCTACAGCCACAGCTGTAGACAGGGTTCTTGCCCTTTCCTTGTGAACAAATTGAACAAATGCGTGAAAACAATATTCTAGACTTGACTGGTCCAGCACATTTAGAATCATGGCGTCTCGAGTCTGGCATAAAACGATAAATATATAGGATAGGATATACTTCGTAAATGTACTTTTACTGAATATGCGCTTTAATGTATGGAGACGGGCGCAGGACCTCCACACGTTCTCCTCTACAGAGGTAATGGCATCCAGGGTCACTGAGGAAGCCACAGCCGGGCCTGTTCCGGACGCTAGGGGGCGACTCGTACTTGTCCTGAGCGGCTGCGTCATGACATCTCAGCACAAAACGTATTTTGTCAGCGTTTTGGATCATTCGGGTTCAGTGTATTCAGTCGGGCCGGCGTGCAGGCTGTGCCCGAAGCTCTCCAAAACCTGCACCTGTGTTAAAAAGCCAGGATGGGTGACGTTCCCGGTGGAGGTGGAGTCTCCTGTGTGAAGCTCCTCGTAGTTTCAACACATATAAAGAAACCACATATTACTAATTCCTCTATGAAATGACCCAAAGTGGTCTAGAAACTGATCCCCAGCTTTAAAAGCCTGGACTCCGGCTGAGGTAACGTTAATTGCTGCTTGTTGACATAATTGGAGCCGATTAGCCGCCATCTTGGCCTTCTCTCCCCGCACCCTTTCCCTTTTCTCGCCTTTTTTGGCCTTTGTAGTTTATCTCGCTGGTTTCTTTTTCCACGATAAGATGTGTTGTTGAGTTTTGTTTGCTGCGTTTTAGTCATTGTATCGTTCCTTTGTGTTTCTCTCCCTGAAGCAGCTTCTGCTTCTTGCTATGCCGCCTTTTTGTAAATGTTCTAAAAACAGTAGCGGGTGTGGAAAATACTCCAGAATTTGTGCTTCAATATTATACTTTTTGGACGGGTGGAAATTGAAATGGTGTCTTCCTTCACTCAGTTACATTTCCCAAAGTAAAAAAAAAATCACTCGTGAGGAGGAATTTGTGCCAAATTGAAATTCACAAATCGCTCACTGCAGTGATGAAATGAAAGTGTAGTTTCTGCTGAAAAACATCCCAGAAACCACTGAGCTTCTGTGTTTCTGGTGCTGGTAAATAGTCACTCTGGGTCCAGTCCAGTCTTATCCACAAAGCGCCTCTGTGGCCACAGGTTTGCATTCCAACAAGGCAGGAGATCACTTGATCAGCAGTTTGAATACTGAAACCAACTGATTCAACGAGGACAATCAGGTGTGCTTCAACTTACATTGAGGGAAAACCTGCAGCCACACTGGCCCTTTGTGGCAAAGATTGGACACCCCTAGTTTAACATGGGTGCTCAGTCCTGGTTTTGAAGATCTTCCACCCTGGAGGATTCCGATCCAACCAGCACACCTGGGTCTTATGATCAGTTGCTCCTGAAGGCCTTCATTAATTGTATCATGTGTGTTTAGATGTGGAACTAAGCTGTGTAGGGTGGTAGATCTCCAGGACCAGGACTGGGTACCCCTGGTTCAACAGGCGTTCTGTGACCGACTCCAAGGGGATCTAAAGGTGTTCTACAGGAAGCTAGTGATCTCTAATGGAAACTGTTAACCTATTTTACATAAGTATGCAAAACAGCCAGTGTTTAAAAAAATAATGGTTTTAATGAATTTTTTTCAGAACACTTGACATTGTTACCCTGATAGCAAGAGGATAGTGGGAGTGTTTTTTGGGGCAGTTCACCAGTGAGTATTAGACTAAATTTCTCTTATCATTGCTCATTTTCCACTCTCAATCCAATTTATTATTCAACACAATCCAATTATTTTTCCTTCCTTTCTATGTTTAATGCTTTATAAATTAATTTAGAAAAAATTTTAATCCAGCACAGTGTCCGCAACATTTTTCTGTAAAATCGTTTTATATTAACCCTCGTCATTATTTTTTTTCTCTGTTGTTTGGGATATTTGTCTTGGCTTATTTTCCAAAATTAAAGGCTCTATGCATTTAGAATATGAGGAGATTAAAAACTAGTTAGAGCTTGTATGCAGGACAGTAATCTGGGTGATCCAAGGGTGGACCAGCAGTGGCAAACAGTCAGTGGGGTGCTGACTTTATTAAGCCAGTTGACCGATATGCGCTTGCTATCTTGCTATCTGGGCGTTCTCGATTGTGAAAATGAAACAGAACCCCTTACATTATTTTCACTTTGTCTCTTTGCTGAAAACACAATGCATTAGGATTTGCATTTGAAAAACATTGTTCAGTTCATGTCAGAGTTCAATACAGTTCACCTTGTAAAGAACACACAGTTGTATTGCTTTCCATTGTAATTGATGCTTTGCTTGTCTTTTTGACACATTTCTGCATATTAGTGTTTAAATGCAATCTTTTGTGTGCATTGCATTTCATTGTTTTGGTTGCATTTCCATTAGGCAAAAAGAGGTCAAGCAACAGGAAAACATTGTAGCAGAGGTTTGTTTTTCATTTTTGGCAGTGTTTCAGCATGTCACAGATGGAAAAGTAATGTGCTTTGTTGTATTTGTTTTCACTGCTGTGATTGCATTTCAATGAGGTAAATCTGTTACTGCAAGTAATAAGTATTACATAGTTGAAAGCAACATATCCTTGTCTTTGTTACATTTCAAGGTAGGCTGTGTTCATTTCTTACACATATTCAGCATCTTATTTTTTACATGCAAATCCCCATGTGGTCTTTTTAGTGAAGTGAAAACGTAAGGGAGGTATTGTTTTTCATTGTTTTTCACGTATTCTGCTCATCACCATTGAAAAGTAATGTTGTGGGCAATGCTTTTCACATTTTTCCACTGTAGTGATTGCTTTTCAATTTGGCACAGATATCTTTCCATAATTTTACTCCTTACATTTTCATGTAGACCTTCAAAATAGTTTACAAATATCTGAATTTCAAAGACAGAGTTTATCTTTTTTTTCTGACAGGCAGTGAAGTTGAAGTGGGCATGTTAGAGTGGGAATACACAAATTTTTTTTCTCAGCTTCTAAATACAGCCTGAAGACTTTCTTATCCTAGGACGATTCTGTGACTGATTAGTGACCATGCACATTCCTCCTTCTCTAAAGAGGGACAGGACATAGCCACCTTAAAGCAGTGGTCACCTGTGCATTGATGTTAGCTCATGGGGGCAGGATGTTCGATGCAGGTTGGAACTAACCCTGCAGTAAAATAGATCTGCAAGTGGGAGGTTGGTGACAACTACTTTAATAGGATAGTGCTACCAGTAAGTGATAGCATTTCAGTATACACACAGCCAATAGAAAGAGGTTGAGGAAGCCCACCTGGTCCATAACAATGTTGTGATTTGTTTTATATATGCATATTTGACTAATGTTAAAGTCTCATTGTTTTACTGCATATAAATGCATACATAAAGGGAGGGGGGGGGCGGAAAGCTGGCAAGAATGCCTCTAGGGTACAGTTAAATCATGATAATCAGATAAGTGAATCAACCAAGTTTTATTTGATCTTATTGGTTAACTTAAGGTAAGTATTAGGACAGTTCATATCAATCTTTTTCTTTTTTAAGCTCAATGAATAACTTCATAAATCTTTAACCTAATTTCTTTCAAGCAGAAAATTCAACATTATAGGCTGTAAATTTATCATCCTCTACTAGTTGGTCAGTTGGTTTTAGGGGAGTTTACAACTGGGAGTGCTCTTTTTGTGATGTTGAAACTTCATAAATATCTCCTAGTTTTATTCTACTAGGACTTCTCTGAGGTGGTCCTAAATTTTACTACAAACATGCTCGCAGATGAGTAGTGATGTCACAAAGTGGTGCCCAAAATATTTTGAGAAACGCTGGAGCAGCCGCTTGAGGGAAGATACTGTATGTCCAAGTTGGGTTCAGGCCCATGGGCTGTATCTAAAATCAGATACTTTACATTCTACTATATACTAATGAATGCACTTCTAACGGTCTGCTGTTGTGGCCATACTACTTAGTCTGTGTTTTTTGTTGAGGCCCAATGCCAGGCCTTGGGTATGTTGTACAGAGACCAATTTGAGATTCTGCCATTGTTTTTTAGTGCTGCAGTTTGAAACCCTTAGAAGTCTCCTACATAGGCTTCATTCATGCTGTTTGGTCTTTTGGTTGTTGTGTTGAATACAGAGAGCATTGTGTCGGCAGACTCATCGCTTCTTCTGTTTTTCTTCCCCTGTTGCAGTACCATGATGCTTAGCTTAACATCTGTCCTCATCCCTTAGTGACACTGACATCTGCTCTTAGCTGGACCAGTGCTGTTGTGTAATCACAGGCTCTGCCCAGTCATCAGCCAGCCAAAGTCACATGATCTGGCGCAGATGCAAGTTCTGTATGTTGTTGTGTCTGTGCTGTGCATCCTAATGGAAGTGGGCCTGCCATATGGTGTAGTCTTATTTTCAGTGCAGAGTGTACAATCTGGGAGATCTAAATGCAGGTCCTGGAGGGGCAGGGTCCAGCAAGCACGCCTGATTTAACACATCAGTTTGTTGCCAGTAGTAACACGTTTATTAGAGCTTTCAGATCTCTAGGCTGTGCTGCACTCTGGACCCAGGTTGAGCTCCTCTGGTATATAATCTCAGATATTTTATTGTATGCATGCAGTAACCTGTTTAGTAGCTTATGTTGACATTGCAAGCCTTGTCCCTCAGCCTTATTGCTCAGATTCATTCTTTCTGCCTTGATGGTTTACTTTGTGAGTGACTCGTGCCGGACATTAGCTTAAACATATTAGCGTGAACTCGCCTGCATGTGCACATTTTAAAAATCAGCAACATTTCAAGACTGCAAAATGTCTTATTTGCTAGACAATAACTTAGTGCCATTTTCATTGCCAAGATCATTGTACTAGAAATTTTCTGGCAGCTTACGTTTACAGCATTTAGCAGATGCTCTTATCTAGAACGGCTTACAAAAAGACAGCTTGATGTCCTTGACTACTGAGCAGATCTGCTACTAGCACTGAAGTATCAACATTAGAAGTTGGATGCTGATAGTGATGCGTATGTGCACTAAAAATTATATAGTGATAAAAAGTAGGGGTACCCAAATAACTAGAGAACTGGAAAAAACTTCAAAATACGGTGTACTAGCCAAATAAAATAAACAATAAAATGAAACCTAATATAATGATTGTGATGCTATAATTCTAATTAAGTATACAGTGCACTACACCACTAGATATGTGCGTTGTAAAAGCTGTAACTGAACAAAAGGGCTACACTCGTGCTCAGTACCATAGCAGAACATGACTTGCAAGTAGCTGGGCTTCAGCCTGACTATGGATACATTGTTCCCACATAAATTGAAAAAGCAGGTTTCAGGTCAACCTAAAAAAAAAAAAAAACTTCCTGTGTCAGCTCCAGGTTTTCTGTAATATGTAGAACTTTGTTGCAATAGATGAGTTTTAGTGTGTAGATCCACAGCGCAAACACTGTATATAATGGCTGTAGCAGTCACGGTGGCGGATCACTTGTCATGTAGAAGAGGACAGCAGCGGAACTGCATCGATTTTAGAAAGAGGGAGAAAACGGATGCTCTGCACTCTGGGCAAAGTAATGTCTCTCTCTCTCTCTGCTCCCAATAAGCACCACTCACATACTTTATTTAAGCGAGCTTAAAACATGCCTTGAATGACACAATGCAAAATAGTTTAGAAGAACAAAAAACTTTTCTCCATTGGTTCATACATCAAAGATGCTTCAAATCAACTTCTTCACTTAATTGTTTTGGGTACCCATTCAAATACCCTTTTCAAATCCATTCCTGTTTGGGCCAGACCTGTAAATGTTAATACTGAAATATTTATGGTAGTTACAGCTCACACATATTTACTGCTATTTTATAATGATCACAACCAGGATATGGCCTTACTTTGAAGAAATACTGCACCTAGGAGCTACTTTTAAATGGCATTTGAAAACATCAGATTTTTGTGACCCCACAGTGCCAAAAAAATAAAATCTGTCACATTCAGGCAAAAATCAGGTTTATTCTACTTCAACCTTGGAAAGTAAACAAAGCCTTAAAGCTGCACCAGAGAGATAATGTCTCATATTAGGCTTATGTTGGCTAAGCTGCTGCCAGCTATCTAATGTCAGGTTAAAACCTCTAAGTGCATTAATTCAGCACTCAAAATCATTATATATCAAACTAGTTCTAGCTGTTCCATGTACTCTGGTGGATGACATCCTACTTTTAGCTCCTATACACTGCTGTTTAAAAGTTGAGATTTTTCAACAGGAAATGGAATAGAATACAGATGTGCAGTGATAGGAGTCACTTATATCGGCGTATATTTACTTTTTTTTTTTTTTATTTTAAATCTGCATCGGACAGATGTTTAGATTTGACCAATAAGATCAAAAACATACATGTTACTGTTCTCAGTAGTGCTAATCCAGGGAACGCTGGATCTAATTTCTGCATTTTAAAAACGTTTGGCCAGACATACTGAATATCAGCATTGGACACTATTCACACATTGGCCCATACCCATATGTAAAATCACATCTGCTGCAGATTCATTTATAGGATGATTCTACTATGATGCTCTGCAATTTCACAGGTTTCAAATAATTAATAGGAAGCTGTAAAACATTGCTCTTGTCTGGGGGGAAAAAAACCTTGTATCTCAAATGACCGCTTTATAGGAAAAGGAAAAACTTTCTTTACTTTTAATGTAAGTCAATGGAACCAGACTTTTTTCTAATGCATTTTGTGCAATTTCTTTTCCATTCTTCATGAAATTTATACAAAAGGGCAACAGGCATCTTCAAATTATGCCAAAAACTGAAAAACGATAAAAATGGAGATATGAATTTTTTCCCACAGCAGCGAAATGTTGTGTCCAGAAAACAAAATGGCATAAGTTACCCAGGGCAAAGTTTATAATAAAATTAGTTATGATACAATTAGTATCCAGAGTATGTTTGAAACTTGCTTTTCAAATTCCAAGTTAGATTTTTTTTTAATTTCTGCATAATTAAATCATTTACATGCCAACAGTCATTTGGAGTGGTTTGATTTGAAATGCACCATTGTAGAGAAGGTTAGAATTGCTCCTAGCAGTGATGATGGGCAGATGAAGTGTTTGATGCCACTAGAACCTTTCAACAAATTGCAACAAATCTCACAAATTCCCATTATTTCATGAGTTTTGAGATTTTTTTTAACATTTTAACATCATTATATAAAAACAGACATGTAGGTTCACTGGGTTCACTGGTGGTTTTGGTTTCTAAATAAAATGGCTCTGTCTGCATTCTAGACATCCCAACCCTGACAACACCAAAGTAAAGAAATCTGAGCAAGTTTCTCTACAATGTGCCATTTCCACTCCAAAAGCATCTTAAAGGCTGATTATGCAGAATTTCTGAAAAACTGGAAGAGTTCACCTTTTTCTCTCTGTGTAGGTGAAATTGAAAGGTAGATTGCAGTTAGGGTTGTATAGGCAGCTGTAAGCAACTCTGTCCACAGCAGAGTAAAGGGAATGAGAGAATAAGAGAATGAAAGAGTGCAGGCTGAGAGAGGTGTAGGAGAGCAGAAGGGAGAACAGGACAGGGAAATAATAACTAAGGAACACATCTAGAAGAAAAAAAAAATCTTCTTTCAAATGGGAAGGCATTTATGATGCGCAGGGAAAAGTCAAGCTCCTCTTTCTGCTTTTCTCTTACTTTGAAGGATAGAAGAGTCTGTCTGCACCCTGTGGAGTGGATCGATAGTCCAGGTTGTAGTTTTGCACTGCCTTTCTCCAGCATGTAGCCTTTTGATTCTGTACTAGGCTGTGTCTGAGTTAGGGATGTGTCGATATCTGCAATTTTTTTTGTCTCCAGACTGGGCATGAGAGCATAATTAATAAATAAATAAATAAATAAATAAGTGTGTGTCACCTTGCCCCTTTCAACTGAGTTACAAGGGGTAGTAGTTGAAATCATCCCATATCAAATTGAGCAACTCTCAAATAAAAATTAGTATTACTTCATTAACAGCTACTACCGCTGCTCTGTAGGCAACCCTGCAAGTCTGCAGTGATGGCAGAGGAGGGTAAAGTTCAGCTACCTCACTGCTGGCCTTTAATTACATTTAGGACATTATATGCCTTCAGAAAAGGAGGGTGCAAAAGCTATTTATCACCACCCACCCCTAATTCTTCAGTGATTATGAAGCTGAACCCAGCTGCTCAACAGCTCTGTTGCTTGCTCTATTTTTCCTGTTCCACCTTGTCAGTTACATTCTGGTGCCTCAGCAGTATAGACTAGTTTAAGGTGGAATGGTAAATTTAGCTAGATGGCTACCAAGGGGTGAAATGGGATTGGGTACACAAATGCAACGTATTTCAACAATTAAATCATTAAATTCAAACTGTTTTTCTGTGAAGTGCAGTAGCTAGCTATGCCACATTAATAGCCTTTGACCAAGTGAACAGTGGGTTTTGTTTCAGAAAAGCACTTTTTTGTAAATAAAATACATTTCATAGTTTTGATCTCATGTTCTTCATCTCTTTCAGAAGTTGCTGTAGCATAGTGACTGTAGGAATCAAATCAGAGACTAATCTGACGAGCTAATATTTTAAATATTATTGAATATTGGTATTCGTTTACTTTCTGTAAGTATATGAGCGTGGTATCTAGCCTATAGCTCATTCCAATATTGTCATCCCCACCTGATGGTAGATTGATGGGGCAGCTGTCCACAGGGCATGAATTCGCTGAATGGTTTGTGTATGTAAATGTGAATTCTTTGCTTTGATTTGCACTAGAACCTGAACCTAATTTAGTTGTACTCTCCACCCATTATCAGAACATAAATTGAAGGAATATCTTTTGGAAGAATGGTGTTCCATCCATCCAGTACAGTTCCACGGACATGTAAAATGTACTGCAAGGCATGTTGAATCTGTGCTGGTAGCTTGTGGTCGCCCAACACCTTACTAAGATATTTCGTTTGCTTTTCATTTAACTTGACACCCAAATTTATAACTATGTACCTGCACTGGAGCCCTGAGTGACTACAGATGGCAAGAATCAGCCCTCACTCTCTTTATTGAATATGTAGCCTGTTGATTGTGTTCAGAAGACTGATAAGAGTGGTAACAGAGAAGTGTGGCAAATGTGCTTTCACTGTGGCTTCAGCGCATGACAGGCCGAAAGCACCGCGGCCGAATGTTAAAGATAGAAAGTGTGGTGTCATCTTTTGTGCTGTGAGAGAGACGAGTATGATCTGTTCCTTCTCTCTCTCAGTTGTGCTGCCAGGTCCTGTATGCTTTCATCCATTTAGCATTTGTTTTCTCTGTTGTTCTTGAACTAACACATCCCCACTTCCTCCAAAATCCCTTTTTTGCTGTCATCTTCTTTCTCATCTCCCTCTGCCCTCGCTCTTTCTTTCCTTCCCTCCCCCTTTTTTTGTTTCACTCCCTCTTTGTAGACTGTCTCTTTCTATTAGTAGACACACTTGTAGCCTCTACGTCTTGCTCTCTTTTTAACACGCACATATACGTCCCGTGTGCCCACTGAGTGGGACACTACTGTCCTGTCACACCACAGGGCTTAATGACACACACACACACACACACACACACACACACACACACACACACACACACACACAAAATCATGTTTCTGTGTAATAGCTGCCAAATGTTGTCTGTCAACCATATTGGCTGAAGTGACTAGTGTCTGTCTGTCTCTCTGTTTTATTCAGTGTCTCTTTCTGCCTGTCTTTCTTTTTCACTCTCTTCAGTTTTCTCTCTTTGTGACACTTTTTTCTCTCTTTCCTTAACTCTCTCTTCTTTTTCTTTCCCACTGTTTCTCTCTCTGCCTCCTAACTGTCCGTTCCCTCTCCCTCCCTCCTTCCCTCCCTGACCGTCCTCTGCCTCTCGTGCAGTCCTATATCCTTCCACCGGTGTGAGTGTGTAGAGGCGTTGAGTGGGAGCACGTGCGGACTAGCCGCGAGAGGAGAGAGAGGGATGGCAACAGAGTTAAGTAAGCGATTGGGTGCGCGCAAGTCTGTCTGTCTGTCTGTCTGTCTGTCTGTCTCTCTCTCTCTCTCTCTCGCGCTCTCTCTCTCTCTTTCTCTTACCCTCTCCCCCTCCGCGTGCAGTTCGCCAGTTCTTGGCTGTCGGCGCGTGGATACGGCGTCAGGAAGGAATCGAAGGGCACGCGCGTGGCTCCGTCTGTCTGCAAGAGAGATTTCGGCGCTCCGAACACTCACACACACTCTCTCTCTCTCGCGCTCTCGCTCTCTCTCTCTCGCGCGCGCGCTCTCACGCGCTCTCTCTCTCTCTCTCTCTCTCTCGCACAAGCACTCCGCCGCCTCAGGATCAACTACAACATCGCCTCTCGCCCTGACCCGCCTCCTTCGCTCGCGTGCGCGCGCACCCGCACACTCGCGCCAGACTCACATGCACGGCTGGATGTTGTATCGTTAAGCTGCACGTGAGGTGCTTACACTTGATTGACCGGTGCGTGTGAGTGCGCGCGCGCCTGTGTGTATTAATTTGTATGTGCGTGATGTAACTCGATGTTAATACGTATGTGCGCGTCCACGCGCGTCTGCGTTTTGCTTGCTGTACATCAGTGTAATTGCTTACTTTAAAGGTGTTGGTTTTCTTTGGCACGAGACTGAAGCTGTGCGGTGTTCTGGCCGAGAGAGAGAGAGACAGACAGAGAGCTGTGTTTGGCTGTGATTAAGGCAGAGAGATAGAGAGGAAAGCCGGGGGATGCTGGTGTGGGTGTATGTGTAGGGATTGCTGGAAGGGGTTTAAGGAGGAGGAGCGAAAGCCCGGGTCGTGTCTTGTCTCTCTGTCTCTCGTTTCTCTGCTTATCTGGAGCAGGATCTCTGTCGCTCAGCCCTCCACTGGCTGTTCCTGCGTTTTGGTGTGTGTGTGTGTGCGCGCGCGCGCGTTTTCTAGGTCTCCCTGGTATTTATTTATAGGGACAGCTGGGCTTTTACTTCAGACGCTCTGTGTAAACTGCCCTTTTCTTTCTGTGTCCGTGCGTAGCCTCGCTAGTTGGTGTCTAAGGGGACAGTTTAGAGTCGAGACGCTGTGTACATATAGATGTGTGTGGATGTGTGTCTGCGCGCACGTGCATTGTGTGTGGACCTATGTTGGGGACAGTTGCCCAGAGAGTCGAGGGGCTCCATAGACATCAAGGCTTTCTTCCAAAACGCATTAGAACACTTAATTTTCCCTAGTTTATGATTTGTTGGTTGGGGCGGGGGTTAAGAAATATCAATATTATATTATGATTAATGTCTCTTTTATTAGAGAGATGATGTTTTCCATTGTGTGATGTGGATATTCTTTTTACAAGTAGTTATAAATGAATATTTTAAAGTATTTCTCAATAGATTTTCTTTGTGTGTGTGGTGTCTCGTTGTCTGGGGACAGTTTGTGGAAGTTATTCTTTAAGGTTGCAGCGCTGGTGAGATCAGATATCCAAACTTTTTTTCATGCATGTACCTGTTGATGAATGAGATTAACCCACATTAGCATTACAGAGAAATGTAACATTTGCTTGTATAAAGCCACAAATGCAGTAATGTAAATTTCTGCACTTCCCTGATGTTACATGTCATTTCATATATTATTAATGCAGTAATACATCACTAAATATTTAAAATATCGGTTAATTAAAAAACAGTTGTTCAGTGAGTGTGTGTGTGTGTGTGTGTGTGTGTGTGTGTGTACATTTATATATACTAATTTTGTTTTAGTATAATCTTCCATCCCTGTTGCATGTATAGATGTGTCCCCTCAGCCTTTAGTACAGTGAATGGGTTAAGAAACATTTTCTGCGTGTTCATCGCTATTTTATCTTTCTGCTACTCTCGCTCTCTACTTCTGTGCCTTTCTCTCTTATTTTCAATGTTTATTCTCGCCCCCCTCGTTTGTTCTTTCTCATTTCTCTAGCTCTTCTGTTTTTCTTTCTCTCAGCCTCTGTTTATATATGCTCTCTGTGCTTTCTCTTATTCTTTCTCTCCTTCTTCTCCTTCACTCCTTTCACTCTTTTCCCCTTCTCTATCTATCCCCCTTGTCCCCTTCTCTATTTATTCTTTCTAACTCTTATTGTGTCTCTCTTGCTTACGTACTTCAATTCCTTTTTACAGAGGATCATCTTATATACATCGTCATCTTTTTTTCTGTCTGTCTCAGCATCTTGACATGTCACATACTTTTAGAAGTGTACAGCATCATCATACTGTCTCCTTTAGCATCATCTATGGATGTCATTCCACCTCACGTCTGTTCAGTGAAGCTTTTGGCATGACATTAAAACCAGTGACCATGAGTGCTTTTTTTTTGTATGTGTATGTCTGTAGTTTATATGCTATGAATATGTATTTTGTAATATTGTATATTCAGACAAAAGGCATTGCTCATATTCCTAGTCATAGATCACTTACTCAATTTCCTGTCAAAGGCTGTTAGATGCAAGTTATTCATTTTTCAGAGTTAGAGAGAAAAAAATTAAGACAATTAGACAGAGCCCTCAACAGCTGAATATAATATCCAGTTTTTTCAGTATTTAAGTTGTCCATCCTTTTCCCCAAAACCTCCAAATGTCAGTCTGGTTGAATTTTTTTTTTTTTAACTATTATACTATTATATTTTTACTATTTTACTACTTAATCTTAAACAGTGTTGTTGAGGTACAAAAAAAGTGTTTCACTGTAATGCTAATTCTACATTTAATTCTATACAATTGTATCAGCACCTGCAGAAACGTACATGAATATCAGATTCCAGCTTTGGCTAATAATTCCTGTATTGCTGCATCCCTAATTTGTATTGTCCAATTACATAAGCACACTGACTATTTCTTTCCTGCAGGTGTGCGTGTGATTGTGCCAGCCCTGATGATGGAGCTAAAGGACAACTGTGGCAGTGAAGGCAGTCGTGAGACAGAGAGTGGGGTTATGGGTAGTCTTGGAGGTCCGTCTTCCTGGGGCTCATTCACCCAGCGCAGCACGCTGCATGGCCTGCGCTTTGTTTTCCCGCACGCTGCCTCTTCCCGCCGCTCTGCCCTGCGACGTCTGCTCTGGAGTGCTGCCCTGTTGGCCTGCCTGGTGCTACTTGTGCTAGAAAGTGCAGAGCGTGTAGCCTATTTCCTTCAGTACCCCCAGGTCACCAGCGTGGACGCAGTTGTTTCTGGCAGCCTGGTATTCCCTGCCATAACAGTCTGCAACCTAAATGCCTACCGCTTTACGCGACTGACCCGCAATGACCTGTACCATGCCGGAGAGCTGCTGGCGCTACTGGATGTGCACCTACAGATCCCTGAGCCACACCTGACTGAACCCCATGTGCTGTCCTTCCTCACTGAGAAAGCCAACTTCAGCAACTTCCGACCCAAGCCCTTCAGCATGCGTGAGTTCACTGAGCGGGTGGGTCATGACCTTAAGGAGATGATGCTCTACTGCCGCTATCAGGGCCAGGAGTGCAGCCACCGGGACTTCAAAACTGTGAGTATCTGCTGAGTTAGGCTTACTTACTTAGTTATGCACAGGGTTGCCTGCTTGAGCTGTTTGTGGGTTAAAGTGTTGAACTTGTTGGTCACGCTGCATTTTGGGTGTTGTGCTATTTGGGGATTCATCTACAGTTACGCGTTTAGCAATCTGGTTTATTTTAGAGTAATGGTTCTCAAACTGATGCTAAGGTGTTCCAATGTGGTCCACTTGTTGGCTCTATCCCTGTTCCCAATAGACAAGGATAGAGCAGATGGACAATCTCTGGGACCCTTAGGACCAGTTGGGAGAGCACATGATCTGGAGCAACTGAGATGAATGTCTTGCCTAAAGATTCTAAGGTCAGAAACGTACCTCACATAAGTACATGGATGTAACGACGGAAGGATAACATTTAAGGCCCAATCCCATTTCTTCTTTTTACCCCTACCCCTTGTTTTTGAGTGTCACCCTAACTCCTTGGAACAGAGTACCTCTGTAGGTAGTAGCCTGTTCATTAACAGGCTACTAGCAGTGCTCTGTAGGTGACCCGGCCTGACGTCTGTGATGGGAGAGAAGGGAAATGTTCAGCTCATTGCTGGGCTTTAGTTCCATTTAGGGTATGCTTTCAACGAGGGGGTAAAAGACAATTATTTATTATCGCCCACCGCTAATTCATTGGTGATACGAAGCTGAACTCAGCTATTCTTGTTCGAATTTTCCTGTTCCACCTTAAATGGTGCAGCAGTTGCATTCTTGAGCATCAGGTGTCGATACAGCTGAGTAATGTAGGGGATACTCCTGGAATGTTTAAGGTGAAATAGGACAATTAGCTAGCTAGCTAGCTAGCTACCGAGACATTAGCATGCTATTAGCAATTTTTGTGCTTGTTACGAAGAAAACGACAATAATACGTTGAAATGACATTAAGCTAAAATAATACAGTGGTCATCATATTTTTTTTAACAGAGAAAATACTCACATTTGTCGGTTTTTTGGTTGCTCGTGCAGCCATCTTTTTTTTTTTTTTTTTTTCTTTTTCTTTTTCTTCTCTCATAACACTCTGTTTGGAGCGTGCTTCTGAAAAACCTCATGTAGCCCGAACACTTCGCCCTACCCGTCTATCTCGAAAAAATTGGGACACCCTAACCCTAGACGTGAAGTGGTAGGGGCAGATTTAAGTGCCCAGGATGCACATATGACTACTTGAAACTGGATGTGTAACAACAAAAACACTAGTTTATAACCATCGCTGTAACAAAAGAACAGTCCGTACGGTGGAACTAAGCTTTACATTTTCATATGTATACTTGAGTGGTTTGTTTCTGGCCTAAGTGTCTTTGGTGGACCTTATTTAGTAAAACTGTTCTTGCTTGGATGGGGGAGTTGGTCTTCTTGTACAGTGCATTGGCATCTACTACCCAAAAACGGTGCCCTATCACTTTGGATAGTCTTAGATTCATGTTTATTATTCATCTCCCTGTTTTGTAGAGGCATCAGGCATGTTTTGTGAGCTTGGGTTGCTAGTTTTTATGTGAGATTGTATGGGCTTGAGATGATTGTGTAGCTGTAGGAATGTACCAGGGCCATTCTTTTGACTTCTGTTGACTCTGCAGTCTTTGAAGAGGCTGTTGTTCTGCACTGCTTTCTTATAGCCTGTAATGCGCTTCAGTTTCAGCCTCTGGTTTTAACTAAAGAATTGTAAACGAGGTATTTCATTGTATTTGTTGGATTCTGTCCAAACTTACTAATTCTTTATATACCCTACAGATTTGGAGTGGTAGGTCAGGCATGCATTGCCTGCAGTTCATTGCTTTTGTGTGAGTTGACTGTGGACCATGTTCTGTATCATATAAAATGGAGTTGAAGTAGTGTGCTATATGTTGGTTTGGTTTGCAGTTTTGGTTTAGGCGAGATGCGTTTAAGGAGCAGCTGTCCAAGCTGTGAGATTGACACCAACTTGTGGCTTCATCAGCATTTCTTTTAGGCATACTTGATAACTGCGTCCTTGGCGTAGGATGCAGTAGGGGTGGGTGATGTGGCAACAATATATGACCAAAATAACATCAGGATATTATTTTTATTTATTTATTTTTTTAAAGAGGCTTAATAAATTCAAACAAAATAGAACCTGTAGTGTCACATAAGAAATACGATAAGAGTAATAATAAAAGTTGTAATAATAACAAACCTACCACTCTAATAATTTTTCATTGTGTTTTGCAAATTGTGTGGCTTTAAATCAAATTAAACAGGCCTAATTACATTTATTTTAGAATTAAACACATAGTTGGTCAGTGTTCTAGTAATGACATCCACCTCATGCTGAGAAAAGTGTGAAGTAATTTATGATTATGATAAAATATTGTCATATTACCCACTCCTAGCATGCATTGTACACTGTGGCAACTTTATGCTTTCACTTTTCTGCCCCATTTTGATGCCATGACAGATGGCTTTACCATATGGCTCATGCTTCCTTCTGCTGCTGATATGTAGTAGCTGTTGTTTTCTGTTGCTGACTTGTCATGCTTTGCTATGTTTGATTCTCGTGTTTATGGGGTTTGTAAATGTAATTATTTGTATTATTATTATTGTTCAGTCTGGCGCTGTCTCTATTGATTACATTTAGTACTCTGCCACTTACTTTGATAGATTAATCATGCAATCAGAATGATGTGTTGGGACTGGATTTAAGACGATAGCTATTACACAACGCCAGTTTCTAACTCCAGATGGGACAGTAGTAATACAGAAGCGTCCTAAATTGACAGTTTCCTAAATGCTGTCCTAACTTCAGAACAACACCAGTGGTGTTCTAACTGCTTTTTTAACCATTGTTTCTATCATTTTTAGGCAGAGTTCACTACAAGCATAATGAGGTTACATCTATTTATATCACAAAATGGTATTTTTCTTTGAGAATTTTTCTAGCTCCGTTTTAAAAATCCATGACACTTCAGACTCTAGCTTCACCGCCCCATCACATTACTCTTGTGTGTTAGTGTTGACAACTCACCAATTAAATATTGCAGCAAAAGCAGCGAATAATGGGAGAGTTGAATGTGTGGCTGTTTATTAGAAGGAATAATGCAGTGTGGGTCACATGCTGGTTAAGGTGATTGGGAAATGGTAACTGAAACTGTGAAGGTGAGATACTCTGTTAAACAGGAATGGGTACCATCGCTCTTAACTTTGTTGCACAATTTTTTTACTTTTTTTGTTTTAAATAGATAACAGTAGCTGTCTAGTGAACTCATTTGCCTTTTTTAATGTTATTCTGATTGTGTGTTTACATTTATTTATACATTGTCATGACATGACAGATGATTGTCAACTAAGTTGGTTAAGATTTGTGAACTTGAGAAGATGCTGTAAGAAGGTTAAACTCGTAAATTAAGATGAGTATTACCACTACTGTGAACATTTTTCACTCTCTTGACTCAGAGCAGGGTATTTCTCATCAACCACTTTGAATTACTTTATTTATAGCTTATTAATTTAATTATGCACAAATAAAAAAAAATCTACTCTTCTTTAATAATCTTCTTTAATTACTTTTAGTAATAAACCATGTACAGCCTTGGGGTGTTTTTTTTATTTATTTTTTTAATATATATTTGTAGACTTCAGCAGAAAATAATACATTGTTGCATTTTAGCTTTGGTTCACTTAGAGTTCACAGTGACGCATTTGACATCGATCTCAAAGATGGAAACCAAAGTCATGTGCAGAAATTGGCACAATTAGTAGGGTAAATTTTATGACATACTTTTGGTGACCTTTTGGAACCCTGCTGTATTTTGGCTTAGAGATTTTCTGTATCTCTGCCTTTTGTATTTTCATATTCTGAAGCTATAAGCTGCCAGAGGCACTGCGTGCCATGCTTGAATAATAATGGTCACAGGCACAGCGCCTAGAGAATCTAATTCTGTGGCGAAAACATGTTGCATTAGTACATAATTGAAATGTGCTGTCATGTGTGTATGGTGAGTATTTTATAATGCTGTTGTTTGTGTGATTGTGCCTTGGTCATATATTAAAACTGAATGGAAAAAGTACAAATGTACAGTAATTTAGAACAGCAGTGGAATTTAAAAATGCTCTGTAATCCTCCAAATTGCCAACTAACCACTGCAGATTAATTGAGAGTGTATGTTAGTCATTTTTGAAATTATGTAATTGAGTTAATTTGAGTAATCTTGACAGCCCAAGTTGAATCAAACTTCAGTCTCTTAATAAGTTAGCCAGTATCTTTTAATCTCAGTAGGAATGATTTGTGCGACTGTAAAAATGCATACAGTTCTGTTGAAATGTTTTGGGCATAAACAGTTTAAAACACAAAGAACGCGAGTTTGGTTCTAGATTGCTCCTCGGTGCCTCCTGCCTTTGTGTGCACTTATAAATTCCATCAGCAGCTCATGTGATTTAATTTAATGAAATATAGATTAGCCTATCCAGATATTGGATGATTTTTAATGCTAGGCTTGCTTGACAGTGTCAAAAAAAACCCAAAGCAAATTATGCAACTTTTAATCTTAACTCAACATTTTACATTACTTTTATTGAACTTCAAATAATTTAACATATTAAATAGGTTATTCTTCTGTTAGCATGGAAATTACATTCAGTGAACTGAAAAGTAAAGCTAACTGTTTACTTTTAAGTTTAAATGCTGTGCTACTTAATATTTGTACACTATAACAAATGACTGTTTTAATAAAAAAAAAAAAGAAAAGAAAAAGCATCCTGGGTGCCTTTGCCATTGAAGTTGAGCTTAATAGCAAGTTGTCAGTCTGTTTTCTGTTCTGTTGACTTATTTGACGTTTGAACCAACTAACCAACTCAGTTTTTAGGGAACCAGCAAGTTAAACATTTGAGTCATTCTCACAGGGTTTCATGGGCAAATAAATGGTTACTGCCCAGCTGAATACCTATTAAATAGCTGCCTAAAACCCTATGCACCGTACTATACGTTAAGATTCAGTAGTTCGTTTTAGTGGAACACCTGCTATGCTCTTGGAGTTCCGGGTCCTGTTTAAGGTTCGGCTTGCTTGCTCTGCAGGTGTTGTCTTATCACAGAGAGATATGAAATGGCTATGTGCTGTGGTCTGCTTTGAAGATCCCCCTTTTAAGAAGTGTGTGTGTGTGTGTGTGTGTGTTTGTGTTCTGTCCCTCCTGGGGACCAGATATCAAAGGCAGGCATTGGTCTGGCCAGCCGCACGTGCTGTGCTGTGACCCCACACACGCGCACACTGTACTTGTGGACTCTGACGATAGTCCGTCTTTGTGGGGGTGGCAGCGTAGCATGAGGATGGCTCATTTCCCCATCCTCATATTCTGAGAAGATGAGCCTGTCTGCTTAAGATACAGTGTGCATAGGCTATATCTGCCTATGCTACTTTGCTAATATGCTAGCAGAGTAAAGTGTAGGTATAGCAGCGAATTGAATAAGCAAGGATGTTTGCATCTTGGCCATACTGTGGTGTTGCAGTTACTAAAAAAGGGCCTGAGGAACAGGCATCCAGCCGGGCTCTATTAAGAAATGGCTGAATGAGTTCCTCTGCAAGGATCTGGGGACATGTACTGTTAGCACTGTGAGCTCACAAGGAATTACTCACACAAAGCTGTGTTTTTCCTGGATTTTGTTGGTAGAATATCCAAAGCCACTGGAGAACTCATGCATATGTGGTGTCACCAAATGCATTTGGGTCTGGGTTATTTAAAAAAAAAAAATACCATGAATACAACTGGTTTACACGATACGCATTTATCTTTTAATAAATACAGTTGTGATTGATTAGATTAGGGCCTGATTTATACATTATAATTTATTACCAAACTCTTCTCTGACAAAATGCTTTGTTTTTCACACTTTGACAAATAACGCAAATGTATCCCTTTAGGAATATGTAAGAATAGTTATAACAGTTCTTTAAACCAACACTACTGTTTAGCCTGTGAAGTCTATTTAAAAGAAGATTGTATCTTATTGGGACTGGAAGAATGCTGTAGATTGGTTATGTTTGCAAATGTCCAGTAGGGGAAGGGATCAGGGAGTTTCACATCTTTTTTTTTTGCTTTTTTTTTTTTTTTTTAAAGAACTGCCCCAAAATTTCATTTTGCTGGCAAATTTTGTTTCTGTAAGGACTAAGAAATTTTGTGTTTAAAGCCTGTTGTGTCTAGCTAGAAGGCTAAATCTAGATGCTATTCCTACAGCACAATCAAGCTCATCTTGGCCATCATGATTAGTGTTAATATGCCCCCTCACAAAACACATACATGTGGTCTGCTGCAGCTTTGACCTACTATTTTTGGTGTACATTTTTTAAACGTTAGTTGTTTTATAGTCTTTAATAAAACCATGTATTAAATATAATATTGAGTACATTTACATTTATGGCATTTTGCTGACACTCTTATCCAGAGAGACTTACAATTTGATCATTTTACAAAGGGAGGCCAAGGTGGTGTTAGGAGTCTTGCCCAAGGACCCTTATTGGTATAGTGTAGGGTGCTTGCCCTGGTACAGCGTAGAAGGCAAAGGTGTTAACCACGTCGTTACAGTAAACATTACAGCAAATGTGTGCATTCATGAGCTTCTTCTGGTGCACATTTATGGCAATTTGCATGCTAACAGTGCTCCCTCTTGGAGAAGCTTCAAACAGCAAGTAATTTTCAAAGCCTTGTGCGTGTGGTTTCATCATTAAAAAAAAAAGCTGTCTTCTGTTATAGCAGAGTTTTTATATTTTAGCTTACAGCTGACACTTAAGCTATACAGAATACTGCAGATTTTGCTCACTCAGCAGGGACAGTGCGGCATTTACTTTATCATAGTATTTTAAAGGCCTTATTATAACAACGTTATAACGGTAAAAATGAATAAATGTTTTTAAATATTTATCACCTTTTCACTGAGCACACCAGCCATAGATGGACCAGAAGAACTTTTTCTCTAGTTTAGCACCAACTTGGCTACTCTAGGGTAAAATACAGATTTGGACTCCATTTAAAAAAAAAAAAAAAAAAAAAATGTATATTTTTTTAAAACCCCAACGAGTCACTTTGAGGCAAGCTGAAGTTCCGAAGCATGTTGATTATTTATTTTTATCCTGCCCTCAATCTGAACTTAACACAAGCTAAAACACAGTAAAAAGCTACCATTACAGCGCATAGCAAGAAAACTAACAGACAAATTAACAAATGTGTCTTTCTCCCTCACAAATAGAAAAAACTGACTACTGGGGTGCACGCCTGCACATTTCTTAAACAAACCCCTATTTCCCAACACATTTTACGAGGATGTCTGTCCAGGACTTAATTATGAGGGAATTTTGAGGATGTTTCTTTTGAAGTCAATGCTCTTTTTGATTTTTAAAAAATTTGTTTTTCCCCCAGTCAGATCATCTGTATGTAAAGAATGGCTGTGATTATTTTCCTCAACAAAGTGCCAAGTGTGTTGGAAAGGTGCACTGGTGACAAGTTTAGGCACTAGTCAGTCCTGCAACACGATAACTGGGAGGACTACCTTTATATCTGTCTGAGTTGACCTGCATTTTGAGCACAGCTGTCTGTCCACAGAATTTAAGCTTCAATTTAAGTTTCATTACTTGTTAGCTATACCAGCTTCATAACTCGAATGCAAAGCTAAAGAAGTCACCAAGCATGTCTTGGGTGTTCGATTACATTCGCAATAAGGGGGGAAATTTGTGTAAATTTTATTTTTCACAATGCGTGCTAAAAGGACAGGGAGATTGGAAAGGAGTCCAGTGTTACTGTTTTTGAACATCATTTGAATCTGGCATCTCTAGAGGCCTCTTTTTTTTTTTTTGAGGCAGATACCACAGAGATCTGGGCTGTTTTCCATATTGTCGCCATTTTTCAGTTTTTTTTTTCCCCTGTGTAAATACGGCAAATTATCACCCTCCCATTGTTGTTATCCCTTACCTGCTACCCACAAACCCAGCAGATAGTGAAATGACTTAAAGATAGGATCTCTCCCAGAGTGGTCCCCATCCACGCATGGCGAAACAAATCAGCAGCAGTGTGAAAGCGGATATCATGAGCTGTGGAAGGCTGCAAAACATTTGCTTCTTGTTGAGCCCCTGTGTGACTGTGTGTGTGGCCTACACGGTTATGGCACAATTATTGTGTTTTGAGCCTGAATTTATCATGCGGTGAGTCACTTAGTCCCCAGTAGAGAGCAGAGACTGATTAAAGTGTAGTTGTATATGTTGTGGTTCCCTGTGGTTCATTGGTGGCTAGCGTGGCTGTCTGCGATGACTCATTTGTATTAATCCTTTGATTATGGAGTCCTCCATTTAAACTCTAACAGCTTCCATGTGGGACTTGTGAAAACAGTCTGTCACTGTCCCTTAAAGTTATTCCCAAATGCTTATCTACTAAATGACTTACTTATACTTTCTTAAGCAGTAAGGCTCATCCTACAGTGTATATTCTGCTAATGATGTTTCCTTTTTTACACTGCTTGTCAGTGTTTTAATACAAAGAAACGTGCATTTATTGGTTTGTAGCAACAAGATATTAAAGACGTTTGACCAAATTAGTGATGGTGCTTCAAAGTCCATGCATTTTATTATAATAAGGAAAGGATATCTTCATTTGTAGGGTGCTTTTCATACCAGGGACAGATTATTAATTTAAAATCAAGGCAATGACAGATCGAATTGAGAGGATTAATACCAAAGAGGTGTAGAATTTTAATGAAATACAAAGTTAAAGTGATACATTTTCCAGTGTTTCAGAAGTGAGCACCATGCTTACCTGTCTTATAAAAGCTGGAAGAGTCCTTTTTGTTTTCTGTATGTTACAGAAGGATTTGGATGAGTGGCAGCTAGGTTATATAGAGCCTTAAAAACTAATTGCAGAACTTTTAAAATGTGTCCTGAAAGATGCAAAACCTGTGTAGTTTCTAAACAAGTTTGATATCTTTGTTTTTCTTCTAAAACATATACTACATACTAAAACATATCTATACTGCTGCATTTTGTACAAATTGTAGAAGATGGATTGTGTTCTTAGGAAGCTCGGTCAAAAGAGCATTATAGTAAACATCTTAAAATCAAGGCCAAAGTTTAGCACTATTTCCTGAATCATAAAAAGCTGCTTTAGTGACTGCATTACATTTGGGATAAAACAGAGCTCAGACTATAAAATTATACCCAGGTTTAGTGCTTCAGGTTAGGACTTCAAAACAAAAGAATCAGGCTTCTCATATCTTTTAATACCAAGGGTCACTTTTTTTTTTTTTTTTCTTTCTTAAGTTGTAGAAAATGATCTCCACTGAGTAGTATCTGACACATAGCTGATAAGCTTGTCAAGAGTCTTGATTTTTCAAAGGAATGGAAATTTATAATTGCATATCATCAGCATAGCTATGGAAATTGATGTTTCCTAAAGACACCACGTGGAGAGAACATGTACAAAGAGAAAAGCAAAGGCCCTAAAACTGAACTCTGTGGGACTAAAGAAGTATTGAAATTTTTGACTAACGAAACTTTTTTTTTATCCTCTTTCTGTGCATTCATCTGTAAAATTTAATGTAAAGAAAATGACACGTTTGTTGATTTGTATTTGTGATGCAGAATTTGTGTGAATTGGAATGTGACAACTCATTTTACCATTACTCAGGCTGAACACTGACTGATCTGAATTGTGCTCTGAATGATTGCATGACAAACTCACTGTGCATCCAACAGTAAAGGAAACTTTGTGCACAGGAAGCTCAGATTCTACATGCTTACACATTTTACTATGCACAGTGTGAACATTGTTACACTGTAACACTGCCCTGTAATGGATTTAAATGAGTTGAAAGGAACAACATTTCTGACTGTTTAGCTAGGCAGGCGTTTGGTTTGAAAAGGTTAAACCACCTTTGGGCCAAAAATGTTTGAATGTGGGCCTTTAACGGTAGTTTGAAAAACACAATTGTCAGTTATTTAGGCAAAACCTGCCCCAATTTCTCCATAATGTTTTATAGCTGGTTCTGATTTCTTTGTAGCCAAATTGGCTGGTGGCTTATTTTTATTGCTGGCCTCTTTTACTTTGATGCTCACACTAGGAGGGATAAATGAACACACTTTCAGTACTCTATATTAGTTATTTAAAAATTTTGGTTGAAATTTAACAATCAAAAAGTGCTGCTTTGAAAGTAAAAGGCAACGAATTTGGTGCGATGAATCGTACGTAATTGCGCCAAGACACTTTGGCACAGGTGTAACAGCAGCATCCAAATACAATGCGAGTGCCTCATGTTATCACCGTCTTAAACTTACAACACTGATCAGCCTAGTCAGCCATTGCTTGTTTGGAGCAAAAAACTGCTGACTCCCATGTGCTTCTCTTGTTAAACTTTGCAGATATTTTTTTTTATTACCTAATTGAAAAGCAACAGTGAAATTCAAGAGAAGGAAACATGTTTCTGAATTTTTTGATAGGCAGTGTACTGTTCTGTTGTTTTGATTCATGAAGAAAACCTCGTTACATGTACTGGCCAGTCAGCTGCTGAAGAAAAGTGGCTGTGAATTTGACGTCATTTAGAAATCAATGTTGAGATGATCCTGTAGAATCGGAGGGGAAGCCTGAGCTGCTGTGTGAGGATTTGGTCTGTGTGTAGGGCTTGTGGGATTAGCGCTCAAAGCCTTTGGCTCTCTCTCTTCCGTCCTCTAGCACTCAGTCAATAACACTTGGCCACTTTTTAAAATCTTAAGTTCAGCCAGACTCTGGCTTATACTGTTTTCTTCCACTGATAAAATTGTGTTTGTACCTTTTGCTTTGACTTCTCACAAGTAATAGTTCCTGAAGGTTCTTGTCTTGTTCGGAGTTAGGAGAAAAACATTAATATAGAATCTTTCTGTTATTGAAAGTGTCTTAAAGCAACCCAGAATGGTTGTTCTTTGGCTACTCTCCAAAAAAAAACACCTTTTAGCACATTTGTCTTTGAGTGTAAGGGAAGAAAACTTTTTTTTTCATTTGAGAAATATTCTGCTGTGCGTTTCTAAACTGACATTCAGGGAAATTAGTTGTTTGAGAGCGAGAGAAGAGAGTGAAAGAATGAGTGAACGCATCATAGTGGTACACCAGGGACCAGAGTCAGCAGTTGAGTGGCATTTTTATAAATGACCACATGGACGACTGCAGGGGTGAGGAAATTTGTTTCTGTGTGTCAGAAGCAGCGATGTGCTAGAGAAGAGAAAGAAGGTGCGTGCGCGCAACTGATAAGAAAATTGGAACATGCTAAATCTATGGAATGAAGTTCTGGTAACAGAAAATATTGATGTTTTATACATACTCAGAGAAAAGGTACTATGCTGTCATTGGAGCAGTACCCTCAAGAGTACGTCTTTAGTACTTTCAGGCAGGGAATATACAGGGAGATTCACACGAAAGAGGCCCCAAATACACTAATAATCTTGCTCAGACAAAGCAATCTGAATGAAACCATGTGCTGTGTGTTCCTCAGTATATCGCTGTTGTCGGAACCAAACCTAAAATCTCAAAAATGATAAACATACTTCACTTCTAATGTAAGTCAATGGAACCAGACATCTTACCAAGTAATTTTGGGACATTTCTTTTGGTCCATTCTTCATGAAATGTACACACAGTATAAAGGACACCAGGTATGTTCAAATTATGTCAAAAACTCAAAAATGACAAAAATGGAGATGTTAGTTTTTCTTCCGACAGCAGCGATATGGAGCTTCAAAGCTGGGATTGTCTCTACCTCTGAATGAGGTAGCCAGCAGACGGGCATTGCAATGCCTCTGCTTGCAACTTCCAGGTGCGTACGCACATATCTCTTCTTGTGTCTGGTAGAAATCAGTGATTGCTTTTAGCGTTGCATGTAATGCAATCTATTACATGTATGTCAAGGTATGTAGCATATTTTTCTTGGTTCAGATTGCTTTATCCTAACGAGAGTTACAACAGAATAACCGGGACCTCTTTTGAGTGAATGTAATTCTGCTGTAATCTGTCGCAATAAGATCATTCAGGTTGTTTTGATGCATCCTGTTTTTTTCTGCAGCCTTATTTCATTGTTCTGTTTTAAAACATTTCCCACCATTTTTTGCTGTTTTTGGTTTTCTTTTTCTTATATCTGATCCTCATGCTAAAGGTTTGGATACGTTTAACATGCCTGTTAACCCCTGAAATGTCCAGGAGCCACCAGCAGATTCAAGCTTCCATTTCTCACTTTTAAGGGAGACTGTGGCCAAAATCTCTCTAAATGTGGTAGATTTTTGGGGGTAGAATTTTATTTATTTTTTGGGCAAATGCAGCAGGAAATCAGTCAGCTAATATTACTGCTTTCTTATTGCAGCTGTGTATCTGTTGCAAACGTCTTTAAATGAGTCGTACAATAGTGAAAGGATTACTAAAATGACAGAAATGACTCATCAGATGAGTGAGACAAGAGGTTGCAGAGCTGCAGCTGGCTAATGGTAGCTTCCTGGGTATCTAGATATGTTGGGCTTCTTTTCTCTGGCTTAAGGTTGAACAAAAACCCCACTTGTTTCTGGTGTTTTGTTTGGTTTTGTTGGACACTTAAGTGTTGCATACTGATACAGATCAGTATTTTACATTATTGGCTCATTCATTGGCTAACCACTATATCAGTCAGTGCCTAGTGTGCGTATGTCTGCGTTTGTGCTCTGCATACTCGTGCTTATGCATCTCTTTGAACATAATAACAAATAATGATAGTCCTTTGTTATATGTAGGACAAGCAGTAATTAGCCAAAAGAATGAGGAGTACATGGGAAGCAACACTGAGCACAAAAGCACGTATTGATGCATGTGTGCGCCCAAGAGAGCAGCCAAAGTAGCACTGTGGGGTGAAGTGTGTACAATAGATGAGATTATGTGAAGCGCAGTGTGTTTATGGTGAAAGAAAAGCTAACTTTCAGTGTATAAAGTACATATGTGGGTTAGTCAGTGATCCCATGGGGAAGATGTGTAGCAGAAGATGAATGGTAGACTTCATGCACTGCACGTTTTTATATTTCCCCTGCTGCAACACACCTGACTCAGCTCATGAAGGGATTTATAATGAGCTCTAATGAGTTGTATCAGGTGTGCTGAAGCAGAGGAAAACGTTACAATGCGTGTAGGGCAGGGAGTTGGACTGTTTTTTGGTATATGTGAAAAGGCCCATGTAGTAAATAACATTTTGCAACATGGGTGTTGTCACTGATGTAATAAGAACATGTATGTCAGAGATAGCAAATTTGCAGGACAAGGAAAAAAGTGCTTAACTTTCAGATGCCAGTTTCCCAAACCAAGATTAAGGCTAAGCCTGGACTAAGAAAAATCTCAATGGTGATACACCACTAGCACTGCAGTTTAGTCCAAGACTAGCGGGACGTTCCAGTTGGGAAGCAGATGTCTAAGTAGACCGCATGCTAAGGCAGCATTTGTGTGCTCCCGAAACAAGTGCTGTTGTTCGAGAGGCAGCATAAGGCAGCTGCCTTCTAAGCTGCCTTAGTTTGACCAAATACGAAGGCAGCATCGCATGTATCCATCTCCATGAAGGCAATCCCACAATACCGTACACCTGCCAAGAGTTCCAGCGCTCCGGTCTGATCAACACGGCAGGCGAAGCGGCCGTTTCTGCAGAAAGAGGATTTTAGAAATGCAAGTTATTTCTTTACTTCTGTCTTTACTGTTTTGATGAATTGTTGTATTTGTGTAAAGTATTCAACATATTGGTTTGTAGATACCTAGAAATTGTTCCTGTGGTGAAATTCTGGCAGTTCGCTTGTCTAAGGTGAATTGACTGGCTGCGTTAGCTAGGTTACATAAAGCCAACGTTAGTTAGCCTAGTTAGCATGCTAACTATGTAAATGCGATGGCTCTTCAAAACGAGAGTCCGGTTTAAAATACTGGCTGTTTGCTGTTTAGTAGCATTTAGTTTAGTGCTCTGTTTTTTTTCTGTCCTCAGGAACTAACTAACGTTACAGTGGTGAGAGGTGCTGTCTGAGGGGCTGAGGAAGATGAGCAGTTATGGGGTGGGGGGCTGCGCTGAATGACTGAAAGCAGCTGACTTGCCCAGTGTTATTTGGGGAAAACAGGGGGACCAGCGATACAGGCTGACGTTCTTCCTGAACAATGAAAAATTCTGTAACTTGTGTAGAAGTTCAGAAATAAAACGTTTTTTAAAGTAAATGGTAGTAAACTACGGGTGCTTATTTTTGCTGCTCTACTTGTATTGCTGTGCTTGCCACAGTCACGGAAGTGTGAGGTTGATGGCTAAATTTCAGAATATGAGCTCATAAATCAAATGAGAATGCATAAAATAAAAATAGCTGCTTAACATATTGCGTGGAATCCCTTTTTCTGAGTGCATTTTGTACAAAATTATACATGACGTTACTGGTTATCCTTTACATGTTAGAAATAAAGCAGCTTCATTAAGGTGGATGAGGACGGAATGAATTGAAATGATTCATGCACTAATAGTCACGATTATCTACATTTATCTGGGCTGCTGAGTCGAGTATATAATGATAAATATTAAATCAGCCTGTTCATATACACATTTCCACAACCGTGTCAGTGCAAGAAAACAGCTGCTGCAGATTCAGTCCTTTTACACCAAGATGATCCACCTTTAGTCACAGGTGAATATAAGCTAACGAGACTGAGAGTAAACACAAGTTATGATGTACAGTGTGGTGAAGCGCTGTCCCGAATGCGATGCCTACTAAGGTTCCTTTTCTGTTAAAATGCTGTCCAACAGGAGAGCTGCCTTAGAAGGCAGTGACTAGTAAGGCAGCTGCCTTCAGAGTGGAACACACTGGTCTAATCCATGTCCAGGTAGCTGGTCCTTAATGTTGTATTGCAAATTATTTAAAATTTAAAGGGGAACCAGAGGGAGTTTCTAGGCCAAAAACCTAACCCTTTCTGTGGCCAGAGCCAGTAATAGATTTTTGTGGTGTAATTCTTTAGATTTAGCAGATTCTTATCTAGAGTGATTCATAATGTTAGGTGAATGGAGCCTAATGTGCCATTACTGAAGATTTTGGTGGGCGTGCACCAATCCGTTTCCTCTGGTACTGATTGATACCTAACCTCTGCATTGAAGTGTAGTTAAGAATTGGAAACATGAACATTTTATACATGCTAACACACTCTATTGCCAAAAGTATTCACTCGTCTGCCTTCACAAGCATATGAACTATTCTACTTAATCTATAGGATTTAATATGATGTTTGCCCACCTTTTGCAGCTATAACCGCTTTAACTCATCTGGGAAGCCTTTGTACAAGGGTAGGAGTGTGTTTATGGGGCTTTTTTTGACCATTCTTCCAAAAGCGCATTTGAGAGGTCAGACACTGATGTTGGACGAGAAGGCCTGGCTCGCAGTCTCTGCTCTAATTCATCCCAAAGGTGTTCTGTCGGGTTGAGGTCAGGACTCTGTGCAGGCCAGTCAAGCTCTTCCACACCAACCTCGCTCATCCATGTCTTTATGGACCTTGCTTTGTGCACTGGTGTGCAGTCATGTTGGAACTGGAAGGGACAGTCAGACAAGTACTGTTCTCCAGGCAACCGACAAACCCGCACTTGTCCATCGGATTGCCTGACAGAAAAGTGTGATTTGTCACTGCAGAGAACACGTCTCCACTGATCTAGAGTCCAGTGGCGGTGCCACTGCGGTGCTTTTCATTGCGCTTGGTGATATAAGGTTTGGATGCAGCTGTTCAGGTCATGGAGACCCATTACATGAAGCTCTCTACGCTGTTCTTGAGCTAATCTGTAGGCCACATGAAGTTTGGAGGTTTGTAGTGATTGACTCTACAGAAAGTTGGTGACCTCTGCGCACAGTATGCGCCTCAGCACCCGCTGACCCCGCTCTGTCATTTTATGTGGCTTACCACTTTGTGGCTGAGTTGCTGTTGTTCACAATCGCTTCCACCTTGTTATAATAACACTGACAGTTGACTGGAATATTTATTAGAGAGGAAATTTCATGACTGGACTTGTTGCACAGGTGACATCCTATCACAGTACTATGCTGGAATTCACTGAGCTACTGAGAGCGACCCATTTTTTACAAGTGTTTGTAGAAGCAGGCTGCATGCGTAGTTGCTTGGTTTTGCACACATGGCGATGGAAGTGGTTGGAACACCTTTTATTCAATGATCTGGGTGGGAGAGTGAGTGCTTTTGGCATTATAGTGTAGCTGACAAAACACTCACTAAAACAATTAACTGGGAAACCAAAGCCACTTGGAATTACTGTATAAACCCAATTATCAAAAAGTCAAGTTTTCTGCAGCTGCTTAAACTTATAAAGCATTATTAGCTGGCTTCATCAAACAACCTTAGCTTATTCAGAAACTTGGCCTTTTTTTTCAGCCATTTTTGAGTGAATAATATTGGCTGCCAATCATGTATCATTAAGATTTGGCTATTTATATGTCAGCACGGTTTTAGCAACAGGAGGTTTTTATTTAGAATGAACCCGTGTGTGTGTGTGTGTGTGTGTGTGTGTGTGTGTGTGTGTGTGTGTGTGTGTGTGTGTGTGTGTGTGGTAGGGTGTAATTAGGGCTCTGACTGAGCTCTGCTGATCACACTGACGGCCAACATCAGTGCATGTCAAATTTTATTCACATCAGAGTGACAGGCTTGTCTCGCTCCTGCGTTCCTCAGAGCACCATCTTCATTAAGCCAAGTGCATCTGTTTAAAGGGCATCTTCAATCAAAAGCCATCTACTTAAATGCGTCTCGCCATTTACAGCATTGTCAGTGTTTTGTAGAAGCATTTGGAGGTAAATATAATTTAGTATTAAGCACTATCAATACTAAAGTGAGGAGGAAAAGATTTCCGATATAGATTTCAGTTCTTGAAATGAGAGAAAATGAACTGACAGACCTGTCCCTGCTGAGTTAAAGTACTTCCTAAGGTGAAGTGTGCTGCGCAAAAACCTCTTAGATAGTACCTAAGGATGTCTTTAAGTGAAAGTCATACACCCTCACAGTTTCCCTTAATGATCAGATTTCCCTTAAATAACCCCTCAAGCAGTGCATAAAGTTCAACTGTCATTTCCCTTAAGATAATTTAAAGTAAGGGAAGGAATTGGATATGAGAAGCTGAAGCTGTTTCTGAGTGTTGGAGATTTTTGAAGAGGAGAATGTACACGTACATGTTTGTGATGAGAAATGAGCAGTTACAAAAATATTGAGAGGGCATGGATTTGGCTGGCACTGGTTTTTGATCTTTTTCATCACCCCATCTATCCATATGCATATATATATATATATATATATATATATATATATATATATATATATATTTTGCTCAATGTAAGGCTGTTTTCTGAGGGGAATGGCATCTTCAAAATAAATTCAAATACATAAAATATGGATAGATTGATTGATACACTGTATTGCCAAAAGTATTCGTCTGCCTTCACATGCATATGAACTTGTGTGAGATTCCATTCTTAAGCCATAGGGTTTAATATGATGTAGGGCCACCCTTTGCAGCTATAACAGCTTCAACCCTTCTGGGAAGGCTTTCCACAAGGTTTAGGAGTGTGTTTATGGGAATTTTTGACCATTCTTCCAGATGTGCATTTGTGAGGTCAGACAGTGATGTTGGACGAGAAGGCCTGGCTTGCAGTCTCTGCTCTAATTTGTCCCAGAAGTGTTCTATCAGGTTGAGGTCAGGACTCTGTACAGGCCAGTCACATTCTTTCCACACCAAACTCACTCATCATTTGGATGAGTGAGTGAATACATTTGGAAATGTAGTGCACGTGTTTGTACATCAATAACATATGTTCAGACTGGGGATTAAGCCTACCTGGTCTCCACTGCTGCAGCCATGAGATCAAGGATTTTTTTTTATTTCTAGAAAAAATGAAAGGCTGATAGCAGCCATGCCACAATCTTGCACATCTTTGTTGTAAGAGGTTTTATTTTAAGCTGTGAGAAGCTTTAGACAATTCCACCTATATAGTGACTGACGATTGTTGTTATACTTGGCTAAATCCTACCTCCTTTGTCAGAAAAGGGACTGACATTCAAGACAAGTGATTTTGCATGACAAGGTGGCAAATGCAGAGTTAGTCAAAATGTAAAAAAAAAAAAAAAAAAAAAAAATCATGTCAGTATATTTATAGTATAGTATATTTAATTTATGTGAACTGTATTACAAAATGTAACAGAGGAGTCTGCAGCCTACAGAGGGTGATATTCATATTCATGTTGTCTGTGTGGAACACAGTCTTTGCTGATTTTGCTGACGTGGTGTTTTATGCATCTGGGCACCTGTACTAAATGGATTGTATGGAGCTGGGTTATGTCTGCCTGTGTTTTGTATATGTCTGTATAGGGCAAAGTGATATTTAGGTCTTCTGTTTTAGCTTAAGTTATGTTGCAAACTCAGTGCTCCAAAATAGGAGTGGGGATTTAAAAAAAAAAAAAAAAAAAAAAAAAACCTCTTTAATCTTCCTTTAAGATTTTTCTTTTTATCAGCTGCAGAAATGGCACTAAACGTCGCTACTTTAAGGATCATTTCTGGCTATGAACTAGATTTTATGTTATGTAGTGTTCTGAAGCACAGCAGTGGATCCCTGAGCCTCAGAATTCACAAATGTCTATTATTTTCCTCTGTGTTCACCCACTACAGTACTCAGCATGCATTACACAAATGCATCGTACAGTTGTAAAGAAAACAGCGATTCTATCTTTATTCAGCACATCCTTCAGCCAGAGAAAACAAGCTTTGTAAAAAGGAGCTGTATAATCCGTTTCCTCTGTTGTAATAATTTTTAAAAAGTTACTGTAGTTACATGGCTGAAATAAGATTTTTTTGGAATAATAATAATAACAAGCTTTATTTATGTAGCACATTTTTACACATAAATGCAGTTCAGTGATTCAGAGGCTTGAAAAATGAAGGTGTATATGTTATTATAACAGTTCAACAAGCAGCATTATTAAAACAAAAAGCAGGTGTAGTTGAGACATTTCACAAAATTACAAAGTAAAAAAAAAAAACTCATGAAAGAAATCAAGAAAAACTATTTGTTTTTTGTGTGTAATAACATACCACCTCTGCACTTTTGTTAACTTTCGATACTATAAGTAAGCCTGCATTACTTTAGCTTCAGGGACAATTTGAATAATGCAGAGACACGGTCTGATAAAAATAAAAATCTAAAAAATTTAAAATGTAGTCTGGAAGCTTGTGTAATAATGTCAGAATTGGTGTGATATGTTCTCTCTTCTGTGTTGCTATTCAGCACACTGGCTGCAGTGTTCTGGACGAGCTGTAACTGATCAACTTTTTGGCAAACCAGTAAACGGTGAGTTATTGCAGTCAAGCTGCAAAGACCAAAGCATACATTTCTTGGCATCAGGCAGACTAATATAGGCTAACATAAGCAATGTTCCTCAAATGAAAGGTAGTTCAAGTAACATTGTCAATGTGTACTTTAAAATTTTACTTTAATATTTTGCTGTGTTTATTTAATACCTAAACTAATGCATGTAAATGTACATTATACATTAACACAATTTTTGAAGTGAAACAAATGGCCATGTTGTTAAAGTGCAGAATGCTAGCTTTAATCATGATACTAGCCTTCATGCTTATTAAGTGAAGCGTGTAGAAATCAAAGTCCTTTCTATACATTCCCCAATTCCAGGGGACCAAAATAGTTAAATAAACTAACATAATCTCTTGTAAATGTGTCATTTTTAGTACTTGTTGCTAATGCTTTACAACACTGAAGATAATTGCTTCATTAGCCAATAACTGATTGCTAATGGGCAACATTCACTGCTTGAGTACAGAGGTCAGAAGATTAGTACTTGGAAAAGGCCTGAAGTTACTTGCTCAAACTGGATGTGTGTTTCTTTCTCAGAGCTCATTTGAGGTCAGGGCTGTTGGAGTCTGTGCCCTTGGCTTTAGGAAGAAAACATCAACCCAGATCAGCTACGAGATGTTCTGGCGTATAGCACTCAAGTGATTTTAATATGAAATACAATGTCCTTACATCCATTTACTTGGCAGCATCAGATAGTAAACGTTGGCGTAATAACATGGCGATCGCTGCAGGCTGGCAGGAGATTGATTGATATCATAAAATGTGGTTTTGTCACCTCCATAAAACCTTTTTTCAGCAGTGAATGAGAGCTTTTCTTATAGTCCCTGAAGATGTGCTGACAAGATCTTGAAGGCCTTGTTGCTTGCTTGTGACTTATATTTATTTATTTATTTTTTTTAGTACATGCATTCTCAGAATAAGTGAAATAGCTGTAGAAAATTCTCACTCAGGGTGAAAGGGGGAAGGAGGAGGTAGGAGAAATGGGGAGGAATGAGAAAAGTAGAGTGAAAGAATGAATGAAAAACAGATTTGTCTGGTGTCCTTTGGCTTAGCCAGGTTCATTATTGTTTAGCCAACCTGCATGTTTCTAGCTCACTGACTGTTCCACTCTAAGGTACCCCGTGACCCTTCTTTCTGTCATATTGTGTTGGGTTATGTTGGCTCATGCCTAACATATTGGATTGTGCCTAGCTTGTTAGATTGGTACACTGTAAGCTGCTAAGAAACTAGTCTTAATGGACAAAACCCCTCTGCTCTGAAGTATCATTTACTATGTTTTATAATGTTGAATACTCTAATAGATTGAAAATGAAAACATAAGCATATTATTGAGTTAGACAGAATAGCGGTAATAAGGTGTACTATGGTATTAGAAATTAGTAGAAAAGGTTCCCCATGTATTTCAAAGTTACTACTTCAAAATTGTGTATATTCCACATTTGAATGGCCAAATAAGCACATTCCACTCATTTATATTTATCAAAAAAAAAAAAAAAATATGTGGAATGTGCTTCTTTTTAATGGGGCTCATTCATATTTAGCAGGGCTCACTGGTTGGTGCTGTGGGAGTTCAACAGTAGATGGAGCTGAAAAGAGAAAGATCAGAGTCAAGAAAGCTAAGCATTAGAGTAGCTCAGCGATGGCGAAGTGGCAAACACAACAGAACAAGCTTGGTTTCGGCTTTCATGGGATGTAACATGCGAACGCAAATAAACGGCATGACCTTCTTGTTTCACCTTGTTGTCAGTGCTTAAAAAAACAAAAAACGGATAGAACAGCCATCAAAAATATTGTTTCCTCTCACTAAATGATTAGGAGAGTATCTCCTCCTCATTTAGGAGGTAAATATCAGTGCTTTTACACACGGCCACACAACAGATTTATCTGGTTTTGTAGACGTGGAACTACATGAAATGCATTACAAACTGAATGTGCACAAAACACAGCCTCCACAAATGAGCAAATAGTGAAACTGGCTCGGCTGCTTTCCATTTGGTATTAGAAGTAGCATGTAGAGCTTTTTTGCGCCATTCAGCAGCTATTCTTTGAGTTCTTCCACATGTAATGTTAACTCTGATGTTAATGGCTAAGTTTCAGCATCTTTTTAGAACTGCTTTTGGATAATGTAATCCTTTTGATGTTTGTGAAAAAATTTCGGTTGCTGTATGTGTTAAGTTTAAAAGAAACATGATAAAATATTTGATAACTGGAAAACTATTCAGAGCAAAGGGGGATATTTACAAACATGCACACAATTTTGCAATAAAATGTTGCATTTGAACAGAGAATGAATAGGAATGTATGCAAAATTACTGCATAGTAATTCGTAATAACTATAGTTATATGTATTCCTTTTACATGGTGCTAATCCCTAATTTAGATTGCAAATGCAAAATGACTGTAGAATATTGTACTGCACAGCTTTTGAAAATGGAGTTACTTTCACTGGTGTTAATTACAACAATGTGAAACATTTTATTTAAATAAAAATACTTAAATTAGAACACAGTTCTTACAGCTTCATACTTGAATGTCTATATTAGAGGGATTGTATATTCGTGTTATAATGCATTTACCTGGAACTTCAAAAGAAAAAACAGGATGTGAGTAGGAGCTCAGGTCTCCCAAATCAGTTCTTACCACAAAATTCAGAAAAATTGCCTTGTTACGCAAGTCTGAAACAGTCTTAAACAGACTGTAAGAGAAAGCAGGATTCATCACAATGGTAATTAATAAATATATATATATATATATATATATATATATATATATATATATATATATATATGTATATGTATATGTATGTATGTGTATGTGTGTGTGTGTGTGTGTGTGTGTGTGTGTGTGTGTTTATTTATTTATTACAATTTATTTTTATGAACCACACACCTGAAGGTACTTGTAGATGTTTTGTAAGTGTATGGATGACATTTGAGGTGACAGCTTCTGAATGAAATTATATTTCATAAAATATATATATATTCTGACTAACTATTCAATGAAGAAGCAGTTTAATAACAGGAATGGAAAAAGTTGAGAGTTTGTGTAAGCTTTTATATTATGCTTTGTTACTGTGCAAAACAAGTGCCTTAATGTAAGTTCATTACCAAGTAACTGTTGTTAAGGGTGTGATTTGAGAACCTGGAGGCAGTGTGCTTTTATTGCTAACAAGGCTAATTGTGCCAGCTGATGTTAGCGGTGTCTAGAAACAGTAAAAATAGATGTCTCTCACAAACTGGTTGCATGTTGTCCAGTGTTGAACGGCGAGTTCCCTCAGCATCCGGGGTTGAGTCGGTTAGCTCTGCTAGCTCATTAGCTTATCTAAAGGGGCTGGTGCGGTTATTTATGCAACACGAAAGCCTATTAATTTACCTTGTTAATTTTTTTCAAACATCTTTGTGTGCTGTTTGTGCAACACCAGGTTTATCTACCTTGAGATTTGGTCACCACTTTCTAAATGTGAGGCAGTCTGGATATTAACTTTTACTAGAACAATATTATACAGTGTTATACAGTTTTTTGGCTGTGTTAGTAATTTAACCTGTGAATTTATTTGACACTTGTTACTGAAAACAGTGGTTCTAGACTTATGCAGTCTCTGACCTGTCTCACAGAAACTTTAGACAAACACTCTTGAAACAAGAAATCAATAATTTTTATATATATATATATATATATATATATATATATATATTTTTTTTTTTTTTCCACCCCTTGATTAGACTACTCCCTCATGAAAGTGTTTTCTGTCAGGTAAATCTCTAAGTATGATAAAATCCTTCCTTAATTGTCTGCAATGCCAGTAATCTCCCACAAATATCTCAATGTCTGTATTTCTACTTCCCCTCCCATCTGCATCTCCAGCTGCCTACAGCAGCTGTCTTGTCTTATCCGCCTCTTGCTCATGTCAGGCTAAACCCCACTTGCTAGTGCCTCCGCAAGGTAGATGCGTTCAGTTTGGAGACTTCTGGTTTCTCTCCAGGTTTTACCTCTTATTTCAGGGCTTTTTCCTCTTGCCAGTGTTACCTTTGCTTTGCTGCTGTCTATGCGTGTGCACTACTTTGTGGTGATGTCTAATGTACTAAAGACTCTACACATAAAACTGACTGAAATTGACTCTACCCATGCTCTGCCGACTAATGCTTTTTTTTGGTAACATCTGTTTCTGGAATGACCAGCTTTACAGAATACTGACGAAATCCCATTCACCCCTAATGAATTTAGGATGGGGATCAGGGGCCATATTACAGAAACTTCTTAAGTCTGAAATCTTATCTGCTTAGTCACCAAAACAGCTTTAGTTAGGACTGAATTTAGGACAGACGCCATTATAGAACAACAGTTCTTAGGTTCATAATCTTATCCTAACTCCAGATAGGAAACATCCTAACTAGATAAAATTTCCTAAATTCTGTCCTAACTGGGGATAAATCGCAGAGCTGTCTTAAGTTTTAAGTCTTATGATGTTTTGTGTGGTCACGAGCAGCATAATTCACTATAACTAGCATAATGACCTTTATATGTATCCACACTCAAAACTGTGCTTTGATTTATTTATTTAATGGTGTTTTAAAAGCCTAGATGCTGCAGACACGTCTCCTCCTATTAGCTTTGTGTATTAATGTTCTTGAAAACTCATCAGATAAAATTTTACAGTGATGGTTGTGAAAAATGTGAAGACAGAGCTGAACATGAGTCTGTTTTATTAGGAGGAATAACATTAGCATGCTCAGATGAAATGTTTGGGAAATGAAACTGTAGAGTGGCAACGCTTACACAACATTCTCAGCTTTCAATTTATCGTGCTTTAGGTTGTTTAACATTTTATCAGTTCTGGTAGCCTGGCTAACTAGTGTCATGGTTTTGATTACATGTTTACGTTTCAACTGTGTGTGTATCGTTGGTTGCAGACATGACAATTGATTGTCGACTTAGTTTAAGATTTCTTAACTTGAGAAGATGCTGTAAGATAAGATTCCTTAACATAAGATTTGCTTCTGTAATACAAATTTGTGAAAAGTCGTGTCTTCATCCGTCAGATCTTAAGACATAAAGATGGGAAGTTTCTTTAATACGGCCATTGAGTTTCCAGTTTAAAATGCTGGGGCCGTATTACAGAAACTTCTTAAGTTTAAAATCTTAACTGTTTAGTCACCATGACCACTTCAGTTAGGATTGAACTTGGGACAGTAGCTGTTATAGAACAACAATAGGATCTTGGATCATAATCTTTATCCATTAATTCAAACAGTATATAAGATAAGAAAACAGTATTACATTAACGTCCTAACTAGACAAAATATCTTGCATCATAAGATAAACCCCCGAAGTGTCTTAACCATCTGTTTTAATTGTTTTATGCAGTGTTGGGCAGGAATTAGCATAGTGATGGTACATGTATCTGCATAACAAACAGTACTTGTGAGGGGTTTTTTTTTTTTTTTTTTTTTTTAAAACAACTTTTTTAGAAAAATCCCTGACACTGCAGACATGATCTCCACCATCCCCTCTTATCACCTTTGTTGATGAAAACTTGTCAGATAAAAATGACAGTGATGATGGTGATGAGACAGAGGTGAACGTGTGTCTGTTTATTAAGAGAAATAATGTGCTTGGTTAAAACCTTTGGGAGTCTGAAGAGTGGCAATGCTCTGGTAAACGGCGTAAAGCAGTGTCATAATTGTAACTTCCTGTTTATAATTGCATTATTTTGACGTGTTTACATTTCAGCTGTGTGCATATGGTCGGTTACTAGATAACAGGCCTACAGTTGATTGTCAACTTGGAGTTTAGATTTCCAAACTTGAGATGAGAAGATGCTGTAAGACAAGATTCCTAAATCAAGACAAGATTTGCTTATGTAATACGAGTTTGTGAAAAATCTTATCTTGACCTGTCAGATCTTAACTCAAGACAAAAAAATTAGGACCTTTCTGTAAGACGGCGCCTGATCTACTGAACTGTACTATGTTGTTGCAGCTAATCGCAACTAAACGGGTTTGGAATGACAGTCTAATGGAATATGCCACCATGCTGAATTTAGCTAGGATTTTAAGTGTGCCCTTTCAGTTGAAATGAATCAGAGTCTATAATATTGTAGGTCTATAATCTATGTATTTTGACAAAAGCTTTGCTTACTAGGCTGTATTCTGTAAAGTTTGTCCAACTACACAGCGGTTACTATGAAATAGTACATTTGTGGCTGGAGCATGGTTAGATCAATAAACCTCAAATTTATTTACCCTCCCAGTGGTTGTAGTGATGCCCTCATTATGTACTTTGGATCTAAGCTTCTTTCTAAGAAAAATTATTGCCGTTTAAAAGCCATTATTGTGAACTACAATAAACATATGTTCCGAACCCATAGCTACACTACTACACACTGCTACATTACACTGAACTGACATCATAAGACAAATACCCCACATAGAGCAGCAAGCTTACTCAGTTGTGATAGTTAAGTTTCTCTGGAAGTAGATGCCAACAGTTTGAGTATCTGTTGGTATGCAACCCTCCCATTTCAGTACACAGGACAAAGCATATCAGCAGACATATTCAAGTCAGCTGAGTATAAAGAATTGAGAGGACAGGAGACTGATATGAAAAAGGAGAGAAAAATGGCAAAGAAATGGGAATGCATGGAGATGTGGGTAAATGATAAGAGCGCAGAAGACCATTAACCTCGTTCCCTGCCAAGAGACATCAGCTTTATCACTTTTTGTGTGTGCTTCTTCTGTGAATGTGTGTGTGCCGTAGTTCCAGTTAGTGTGCCCATGCGCTAGTTTTCTGTAGTAGCACGGCATTAGCAGTATAAATGTTTATGTAGCATTGGTGATTTATAGTCTTTTTTTAAAGACCTAATGGGAATTGGGCTGCGTTGTGTTACAGACTGACCTACTTTATGGCAGGGACAGAGAGCATGTGGTCAAGGGCTTATTTTTAGGTGCCACTAGATCTCCCCTGTCAGTCACATCAAGGAGGTTAGTATAAACTGACTCTCTGACCCTCCAGATGCAGTAGGACTGCTACATTATACTGATGAAATGGGTGTTTTTATTTGGGTAGGGTCTTCTATGTGCTTTATGTCGTCGTCATCAGGTAAATAAGGTAAATTTTCTGTTTTAGCTTGTTGAGGTATTTTTGGAGATTTCTCCTAAGTAACTTGACCTGGCATAAATATCTGCATCACAATAGTGAAGAAATCTTTCTAATACAGTTTACATTTATAGCATTTGGCAGACGCTCTTATCCCGAGCGACTTACAGTTTGATCATTTTACACTGGAAGGCGAAGGTAGAGTTAGGAGTCTTGCCCAAGGACTCTTATTGGTATAGTGTAGGGTGTTAACCCAGGTGGGGATCGAACCCCAGTCTGCAGCGTAGAAGGCAGAGGTGTTCCAACCACAGTTTGCCCCTAAAGAGCCAAATAATTTAATTATTACAAAACAGATTTATGTAAGGCTCTGTGGAGCTTTTCAATATACCATTTGCTTAAAGTTATGACTGAAATTTCTCACTTTTAGTAATCCAGTAGAGTTCTTAACACTACTGCCTGTGTAAACAGGAGGTTTGCCAGTTCATTGCCATGCTCTGGTAAGAATACTAATTATATTAATATCTAATACCTATATAAATATCTGATATTGTTGTGCAATTTTAGGCAGCCCATACAAGTCATTATTAGATTAACTAGAATGTTGTTACGCTGTGTGTGAATAAAAATATTGTAGGCTCTAATTAATAAATTAATTTAAATTAATTTCATTCATATTCAGGCTGCCATTTTTACTAAAGGTCTCTAAAGTAGTTTCTGACCACCTAAATGTCTGTGCTAATTTACAAGGGGATAACTGATGTGGTGCTACATTGAATTACATTGGTTATTTATCTTCTGCTGTGTAAATCACTTATTTTATATAGTGCCTTTCCCATGCTCAAGGTTGCATCAAAGAATAACATATTAAACGATTAACAAGAAGAGGGCAATACAGGTAAACATTCAAGTATAAACGGAACAACAATGACGTAGTAAAAACAAGGACGTTTGTAACAGAGATTTAAATGGAGACAGGAGGTTGCGTCTAGAATAGACTGGGAGAGAGAGTTCCATAATTTCGGAGCTGCTACACTAAATGATCGACCACCCATAGAAGTCAGTTTTAACCTTGTAAAATGAAGGCCTTAATATTGTGATCCTAAAGTATGGGACATGCAGATGAAGAAGCTCTGCCAAGTATTGAGGAGCCAGACCATACAAAGCTTTATATGTAATAAGGAGAACCTTGTATTGAACACAGAATGTAATGGGTAACCAGTGAAGACTCTGAACTACCGTGGTGATATGATTATTGTTCTTTACAGTGGCATTTTGAACATCCAAATCAAGCAGGAAATTGCTTCAACTGTAGGTTTCGCATGTGCTGCTTCAGCATCTTTTCTATTACAAGTGAGTCATAAGTTTTTTGTTTTTTTTTTCCCCCCCTTCTTCTTCTTTTATGACGTAGAGGGAAATGTATAAAAGTTGGTCTGTGGTAATCAAGTCAAAATTTAAATAGGAGGAGGGTTGGAGTTTTGATATTACCTCGGTTTCTTTTAAATTTCCTAAATGCATGTTTTCTTGTATCTACGGTTCAAGCTGTAATCTAGGCAGAGTTCCTTTCTAGAACCAACACAGTCACGATATTAGCATTCTTCACCCCAGCTAATAAATCTAGCATATATTTAGCATAGATATAGTTTAATAGAAAAATTTCTTCATACATCTTATGCCATAATCCATATCTATGCCTTACTTCTTAAGCATTGTATGCCATATTCCACCTAATAAAAGCATGCAATATTTGGCAAGATGTACTGACATCCTACTGCCTAAACTGTTTATTAATACTGCAGTATTTTCATGGAATACATAACTTTTCTAAAAGTGAGCTCCACATAGATGATTAAAAATGTTTCTGTTTTTTCCCTTTTTTCACCATTCACCTTTATTCATTGAGGACCTAAATTAAATCTTTTTTTCCTTTGAGCCCCTGTTCAAATATACAGCGGTTATACAACACTTACAACACTTATACAGGGTTACTGGAGTGTTAGCTCCAAATATTGTTTAAAATGAATGTATTTAACAATGACATCATCATTGTTGCTACTTAGCAACCAGTGATCACCTGTGATTTTTGTTTGTGGTAAAGCACTACTTCAATTTTAGTGATTACTTTTTCGTTGTGTGTGTGTAATAAATACACACACACACACACACATATATATATATATATATATATATATATATATATATATATATATATATATATATATATGTGTGTGTGTGTGTGTGTGTGTGTGTGTGTGTGTGTGTGTGTGTTTTATTATATATATATATATATATATATATATATATATATATATATGTGTTTTTTATATATATATATATATATATATATATATATATAATAAAATACACACACACACACACACACACACACACACACACACACACACACACATATATATATATATATATATATATGTGTGTGTGTGTGTGTGTGTGTGTGTGTGTGTGTGTATATATGTGTGTGTTTATTTTATTATATATATATATATATATATATATATATATATATATAATACACGTGTGTGCGTGTGTGTGTGTGTGTATATAACTATATATATAACTGCTTAGAAACAGTTAGCTGAATTTCATATAGTATGCATGCATCTGAAGTTATGTGAACATGCAAACCATTGAGCAGGTTCTGCAAAAAACAGATTTCATTGCTTATGTAATCTATTTACCAGCAGACTGTACTCAAGCAAAATTCTCCTATGAGTGTTTGTCACCTGAAAGCTATTCTATATTGTTTCTACTTTTCTTCGTACACTATATTGCCAATAGTATTCACTCACCCATTAAAATAATTGAATTCAGGTGTTCCAATAACTTCCATGGCCACAGGTGTGTAAAGCCAAGCACCTAGGTATGCAGACTGCTTCTACAAACGTTTATGAAAGCATGGGTCGCTCTCAGGAGCTCAGTGAATTCCAACATGGTACTGTGGTAGGATGCCACCTGTGTAATAAGTCCAGTCATGAAATTTCTTTGCTACTAAACATTCCGCAGTCAACTGCCTTACATCACCAAGCTCAATGCAAAGCGTTTAATGCAGTGGTGTAAAGTGCCGGCACTGGGCTCTAGAGCAGTAGAGATGTGTTCTCTAGAGTGACTAATCACTCTTCTCCATCTGGCAATCCAGTGGATGAGTCTAGGTTTGTGCCAGGTGTAAAGTTTGGTGGAGGGGGGTAGGCCTGTCACGATAACAACATTTTCAGAACGATATATTGTCCCAGAAATTATTGCGATAAACGATAATATTGTCATTTTAAAGTGCCATTATAGAATTTTTTCTTGCTTCTGGGCTCCCCAAAGGAGCTTTAAGACAATGTGCCACAATAATAATATAGTAGCATAATAATACAATTACATTTTAACGTGAAATGAACTTTTTTATTAAGAACAGACATTTGGCTTCCAATATGAAAATATTTTAATATCCCAAATAAATAAAACAAATAAAATACAACCACACTTGTCCTCTGTGGATTCTGAGAAAATTGCACAAAATATTCAATAGACCTTTATAACTAAATAAACTCTTTAATAAAAAGTGCAAAAGAATGGCATTGCAACATTAAGTAACGACATAAATATTAAAGTAACATTTACATTAATTCAACTTTTTAAACTCTGAACATAACACAAAGGTACTTGGAGTCTGATCATATATGTATATGCTATAAATCACAGTGATACGAATCACAAATTCACAAAAAGTTTATAAATGTTTGCTTTTCGACCATATTTAACGGCAGCATCTCTTTGGCTATATAGCGAGTTACACTATCTGTGAGTGTGCGCCATTTTGCGCTATCGCGTTTGTATTTGCACTGCCGAGCAAAGGCATCCGTAATAGCCACCTGACGGGAAGACGGGTTGCGAGAGAGCAGCACTGCATGACTTTCTGAAATCTAACGTAGTTGTGGTTTTTCTCATGTAAACAAATTTGCGCGGAAACCCAATGGCCAATTATCGACATCGGCAAAAATGATCGCGGTTAAAAAAATTATCGTACGATAAGTCGATGATGTAATTATCGTGACAGGCCTAGAGGGGGGGTATGGTGTGGGGTTGCTTTTCTGGAGTTGGGCTCGGCCAAGTTCCAGTGAAAGGAACTCTTAATGCTTCAGCAGATCAAGAGATTTTGGACAATTTCATGCTACCAACTTTTGTGGAAACAGTTTATGGATGGTCTTTTCCTGTTCCAACATGATTGCGCACAAGTGTACGGAAAAAGGTCCATGTAGACGTGGATGAGCTAGTTTGGTGTGGAAGAACTTGACTGGCCTGCGCAGAGTCCTGACCTCAATCTGATAGAACGCTTTTGGCATGAATTAGAGTGGAATCTGCAAGCCAGGCCTTCTCGTCCAAAATCACGGTTTGATCTCACAAATGTGCTTTTGGAAGAATGGTCAGAAATTCCCATAAACACACTCCTAAACCTTGTTGAAAGCCTTCCCAGAACAGTTGAAGCTGTTGTAGCTGCAAAGGGTGGGCAGATATTATATTAAACCCTATGAATTAAGAGTAGGATCTCACTCAATTTCATATGCACGTGAATGCAGATGAGCGAAGGCAATATAGTTTATGTAAAATACATTCAAATAAGGTTTTTTTGTTTGGGTCCTAAAAACAATTTGACACATGACATGAGCTTTGGAGAAAAATAAAGAAATCTGTTTTGACCATATAAATTCATGATTGGTGCATCTCTCAAAGTTATAGAAATGAGCTGAATGTAGTAGCAATACCGTAATAGTTTGAGGTAAGTTTGAAAGTATGGTAAATATGGGATTGCATATAAGGATGTTGTTTTCCTGAGTCTTTGTGTTTTATATCCATTACGACAAGTTTGTATTCTAAGCAAAAGTAAGCAAGGTCCTGCGAAAAATTTTATTTTTGCAAGAAAAGTAAACAAAGTTAGCTGATATAAATACCTTCCACACATATTTCTTAACACATTTCTTAACACATGCATAATGAATAATTCAGAAAATCAAATCATTAACCAACTCAGTCCACTGATGCGAGTATCTGTGGATTAAAAAGCAGTGACTGCTTCAATTTGTGGAACATCGTGGTTTGTTTCAGTATTTTTCACATGTTTGTCTTTGGTGCCCTTTAATATGCTTTGTTTAATCTGGTTGTAGAACCACTCTAAGTCCTGGCTGTCCTCTGGCCAGCGCATACATCTCCTGGTCTGAATGTAGGTTCTGATGGGTTCATACTTCATCAATTTGAACTGTGGTATTTTGTCAACAAGAAGCACCAACAAGACATCCTTGACCTCTTCCAGCATCTTGCTCTGGGCCAGAGTGAAAGCCTCCAAGCACCAGCCGTCCTTGAGGAAATCATGGGAGACAATGCACAATACTTTCTTACTGTTCCAGACAGCGTTCCGCATGTTGGATAGATGATCTTCCCCTGGTAGGAAGTCTCGTGCCTCAAAACAGCAACGGAAGTTGTTCTCCGAGAACTGTGTGTCTAGCTTCCTTAACAGTGCCTTCTCCACCCAGCCAGTGTCTTTTGGACTGAAGCACAGGTAGATGTCATACAAGAAGCTGTCATTGGCAGGTGTCTTTGAACTTCCCTCCACAAATGTGATCACCTTTCTGTAAAGCTTGAAGCAGTAACCCCGTAGACGGACAAAAACAATAGCACAGGTGAGGATTAGCAGAATGAAAACTGTGCAACAGATGAAAAGGGCAAGCCGAAGATTCTCAACGTTCTCCTCGTCGCCCATGTCTTCACAGAGTACAGCGTAAATAAGAGGAACACCATGCTGCTCTTCTGGAAACTCACACATCAGATCCTCGACATTGCCTTCAATATTGGTTTCCTTTTGCGACTGATTTAGCCAGGTTTGGAAGTTCCTTAAGCTGCAGTCACAAAGGAAGCGGTTCCCATCCAGCTTAATTGCACTGAGGGTGCTCAAAGCCTGTGGGTCAACAGAACCAAGATTATTGTGTGAAAGGTCAATAAATCTCAGACTGTCAGGGAATATGCCATTTGGTATGTAGGTCAAGGAGTTAAAGGATAGATCTAAGTAGAGTAAAGAAGTGAGCCCCTTGAAAATTTTCTTGGGGAGTGACTGCATGAAGTTGTACTGTAGGGAAAGCAGCTGCAACTGGTGAAGGTTATCAAACACATCAAGACACTTTCCTTGGGACCAAATGTTTGGTAAGCCGGTCGATTGCAGATTAAGGATCTGTAAATTGTTTGTAGGTGGCACAGAATAGTTACTATTGAGGACACACTGTAGAAAAACATTCCCTTCAATGTAGATCCTTTCAATTTGGGGGAGTTCTGCTAATATAGTATATATGTCTTCAGCGTTGCTTAATTTGTTGGAAGCCAAATCTATAATTGTGACATTTCTTGCAGAGCTTAGAAGTCCATACAAGGACCTAATTTTGTTGTTGCCCATGAAAAGTACCTTAAGTTGTGGAAGTGCGGCCAATGTGTGCACTGTTTGTAAGGAATTTTCTCTGAGATTCAGGTAAAGCAAGTTCGGCAGTCCATTAAACGAGCCCAGCATAAGTATCCTTAAGTTATTGCAAGACAAATCAAGCACTTCAAGACTTTTTAAGTTCTTAAATGTTGTGGAATCAATTTTATCCAGGAGGTTGTATGATAGGTTAAGCATTTTAACATGTGCAGCTCCCAGAAAAGCATCATGTTCAATTTTGTTGATTGAGTTGGAAGCTAAAGAGACTTCCTCCAGCTCTGACAAGTGACCAAATACAGAATATGTTAGAGCAAAAATGTGGCATTGGGACAAATCGAAAATTTGAATGCCACTGTCTGCTAGGTCCTTGAAGGTGTCTTTGTCTGGGTCTTTCATGTTGTTGTACCCCACTGACTTGCCCATGCTACGGCTTTGACTAAGAATGAGCTTGTGGATTTTTGTTCCTCTGATCGCTTTGAAGAACAGCACAGCCATATCAACATAGAAGCTATTTAGAGACAAATCAAGCACGGTAATAGACATGTTCTTGAATGGGTTTCCACATTGGTTCCATTTGGGCCAAAAGGGATCCATGTCTGTCAGTTTGATGTCAGACAGTTTAAGGAGAGTAAAGCTTTTCCCTTGGAAACCAAATAAATCTTCCTCACATATACTGTTGATCCAGTTGTGGGAGAGATCTAGCTCGTGGAACTCGGTCATGTTGAAAAAGAAATCGGCAGGCTGGATCCTTTTGATACGGTTAGTGTCTAGTGTAAGTCTCTCCAGGGACACTAAAGGTTTTATATAGTCACCTGACAGAATAGAGTCATTTAAACTGCACTGGATGAGATTAAGTGTCTGAAGGTTGAACAACCCATTGAATGCTCCCAGCTCCAGTTGTAGCAAGCGATTGAATCCCAATTTGAGTTCTCTCAGATTGGACAGCCCTTTGAATGCATTCTTCTTTAATACAAGTTGTGTTTCCTGTTGTTCAATTTCAAGTATCTGTAGAGCTTCCAGACCAGAGAAGGATTTCTCATTGATTTCACTAATGTAATTGACACTTAGATCCACAAACGTGATGTAATTGGGCAGACGTGGCACTTGATTAAGTCTTCTCACTCCACAGAAGGCCTTGGTGTCATCAATGAAGCATGGTGAAAAACCATTTGCCACCTGTAGACAGATACAGAGCTGAAGGAGCATGGTGAAGCTGACCCTGTTTGTCATGCTGAAACACCTGGAAAGTAAAAAAAAAAAATTGTAGCTGAAAAAAGGAATTACATGTAAAAATCTAGTATGACGGCATGTATAGGGAAAGGATGCTGAAATAGTGTTTGAAGGCATCCCTGGTGTGTGAGGTCACCTGGTGTGTGAGGCATCCCTGGTGTGTGAGGAATACATTTTATTTATTCCTTTTTTTTTTATTACCTTCAAAAGCATTCAATTAAAGGGAATTCTGCCCATCTTTCTTAACTTTTCCGTAATGATATAGTCTGAAGAATTTAGCAGGGGGAGTCCACCAATGTTGCTTTTGGATCAATTCCGCCTAATTAAATTAATAAGATTAAACCACTCTGATTTTTTTTATTTAATGAGATGCTGTGTTCTAGAGAAAATAAAAATTTAAATTGTATGGTTATATAACTGACAGCTTTTATGTACTTATGGTAAATGGTTATGAATGAGACTGTTTTGCAAAATGTTTTGGAAAATATTTAGTGTTAAAACCAAAAAACGTTTTTTTTGGTTTTTTTTAAGCAGCAACACCTGAGCGAGAAACACAGGTCATTGTAGGGCAGAACAATCCCAAAGATAAATATTTGTCAGGTTTTTCACTGTTATACATTTATCAATATCCCCCTCCAAAAAAAGTCAGTATGCTATACTGAGATTTATACTGAGATTTTGAAAAGTCAGTGGATTTCCTTTAAGCCAAAGATTCCACACATCTTGATAATGAATTAAGCAGCCAATGTCTTTTTGCTATTTGTTATACAACTGTGGGTGCAATTGCTGTTGAAGCTGTGAGGCATGTATTCTGACATTCCCTCATGACAGTCTTCATATTTAATGTTAATAACAATGAGCGATCATACATGACAAGAAGGAAAAAGTGGCACAATGCCTAGCTTTCAGAATGTCTAACAGTCTAAAAGCAGGTTAATTTCAAGCCAGGCTGTACATTTTGCAGACTGATTGACCCAGCTCTGCAATGATCAGTAACATTATCACTTTAATGCCTCTGAAGATTAGCAACAGGTGTAAACACTATTTTGTTGAAGAGAGAAGCTATATTTTCTTACCAAGTTAATTATTCTCTTGAACAGTCCGGAATATCTTGACTTTTGTTGTAGCGTGCTGGGCTGTGGAAAAATGCTCCCAGTTGGGCTCAGTTGAAAATGCTCCAAGAAAAGCGCATAAACAAGTCTTCGCCCATATCCACATAAAAACACTGCACAGGATGAGTGCATTGTTCAGAGTAGGTTCTGTGCGCAACATTATGAAATCCTTCTTTGCTCCTCCCAAACTTCCCTTTGGCTTTTTTCCTTTTTTTCATGTTCTGTTTTTGCACTGGTTTTGCAATGACCTGCATGCAAGTTGTGCTCTCAGTTCCAGCCTATGGCACGTCTTGACAAAGGAAAAGTTTAAACTCAATTGAATCACTTTAGGGTTTGTGAATCAGAATTCTCTATCTGTACACAAATGAGTCATATGATGGTGATGATTCATACAAGGAAGTATCAGTGTGTAAATGCTGTGTCTGAGATGGTGCAAGAGCTCTATTGGTTCTCCTTTTTGCCACTTTTTACTGGATATATTATAGTGAAGTTGATCAATCAAACTTAAACGTCTCTCTCACTATTGTTAGTACAAGCATTGGGAATGGTAGATGAAGTATGACTTTATTAGAAATAAGTAAAATAAATGAATGAATGAAAAGAATAAAAGCAGCACTGCTAAATAAGTAAATAAATGCTTTTTCAATAATTTCAATAATTTTTCTTGTTCTTGTTCAAATGTAGTATGTTACTGAATTAGGCAGTGTTTAGTTGCAGGTATATGGTAAGACAAACCAGCTGCAACTTAAAATTATACCAATAAATTCTGTGCATTTCAGTAAAACACAAAGCCGAATACCTGATCTAACTACTTTTGTGCATAGAATCACTTTATTTTTCTTTTCTTCAGATTTGCTTAAAATGTGTGTGTTTTGATGTGCTGAAAAAGGTGTAATTTGTATGACCATTTTCAAATCCCTTCAGATCTTGCTGGATAAAATATACTGCCTTTCTTCCTGTGTCTTTTATACACGAGTGATTGGTGTTCTGACGGGCTGCCCTTTGTGACTCATTCAAATAGCACTCTAGACTTTAACAACCTTGTAATTTTATCATGATTCTGTGGAACTACACTGTTGGCTGAATAGATGGATATATGTTAATGTGCTGGTGTTTGTGAAAAATTATGCTGAATTTAAAATTGGCTGTTTTTGCAGCTTTGTTTTTATAGAGGGCTGTATGAACTGTTGATTTAACGGTACATTGTAATTTTAAAAAAATCTTTTAAGAAAATCTGAAATTGGCCTTTTAATATGCAGCCTTTTGTACTTGCTGCATGCGGCAAGCGGTTCTGGAAGTGGAATTAGAGGTCTTTTTTTTTTTTTTTTTTTTTTTTTTTTTTTTTTTTTTTTTTTGTTCCCCACTTCCGCTCCTGCAGAAAATCAATCATTTGTCCCACTCCTGCCTGCAACTGAAATGTTTTGACTTGTTTCTTACATAGTTACAGCAAGGTGAACTGACATCTAGTTTCTGATGTAGTCTATTCACTAATACATTAGTCGCTGCTAAAACAGCCTATGTAGCTCTGCTACAACATTAGCCCTAGCCCATGTAAACTGTCCCCATGATGGTCACATTATCCATATGTCGCACATTTTGTAGTTTGTTTCTTTTTCTGTATGTTTTTATTTTTTTGATATGGCCTTTTCTTATAATTCAGTTCCACTGTATGTGTTTCTTTGATATTCAAGGGGAAGTATTTCATTGAGAAATGCCAGGGAGTATTTGAAGCCTGTAAAATGTTTGGGCCAGCCTGGATTTTTTTTTTTTTTTTTTTTTTTTTTTACACGGACCAGTTTGGGTGCAGTTTAAGGTAAGCATGCTAAAGGCTCTTTTTCCAGGCAGTGAAAACAGCAGCAGAACTCACATAACATAGAAACACAAAACACATGAAGCACTGGATAAAATATTTACTCTTGAAATAAGGTCAGGAAAATAAGCAACAGCTGCTGGAGAGGTCACATTTCTTTTCAAACAGTAGCAGAAACTCTCACATAAAAGGAACAGGAGCTTAGTGATTTTGAGCATGAGATTTAATGGTTGCTGATTAATGAACAAATTTGCCAGTTGGCTCATTTTAGACTAGTCCTGTGAGACAGTTTTCACTTCATTTAAGATTGAAGAAAAGGAGTAAATGTTAAGTGTGCGTGTAATTTGAGTGGTAAAATATGGCAAAGTATTCAGGCAGTAGTGGACGGGTGGTCAGATACTGACTGCTGATGACAGGCTAGAGGTGTCTATGTGCTGTTGTCCAAGTATATAATTCTGACTATACAACTAGAATGGGTACCAACAAGGTAGGTGGTTTGTAATAACTAATAAAGTTGCCAGTATGTTTGCGGTGTTAAAAACCCCAGGTGCACTCGTACCAGTGTAACACGCTACCATGCTACAATGATATCAGTGTCGTTGATGATGAGAATGTTCTACCACCCAAGTTATATGTGGTCAGCTGTGATCTTGTGATGGCCTGGTTAAGTTAAGCAGCAACTGATGGGCAAAATCTGTAACTGTAAGCCTACAGAATGCAGCTAGATAGGTGTTTCTGCACACATAGGAGTCAATAAGTGTTGGTACAAGGTAGATGTTTAGCATGTAGCATATCCTGTCACAATCATTACTTAATCACATATTCAGTTATTTCAAATGATGGCAATGCTTTTCCACAGTTATTAGCTTTCACAATCACGTTTTTGTTACAGTAAGCCGTGTTTTATCCATTTGGTTGAGGCGAGTACTTACGAAAATGGTCTAAAATGGTCTAATTTCCAACTGGTGCACCTTTAGAGGGCAGCAGTTGAGTAATGTTTGAGCTTGAGCAGTGTCTGTCAGTTGGAAGTATCACAATCTACGAAGCAAGACAGTTAATCAGCCAATTTAGCCACTTTAGGCTTGGACTCCAAAAGTGGTGTACAATTAAGAAAAAAGACATGTAAACTGTTCATCACAATTATTTATGGTAATTCATAGAACAATTGTGTGCTGAAATTTCATGATTGCCACAGACCTAGTATTTTTACACCCAATCCTGCCTTCAAGACTGCTTAATGACTGCTTAATGCACTAAGTAAAGAGAGGGCTGATTGATTGTGGAGAAGTCTTCTGCAATTCTTTGTTAAGCAATTACTATGGCCTTTCATGTTCTGTGGTGGTGTCAGCGGGCATTTCCCCTTTCTGTCTTGAGTAAAGGGAAATACCTCCTCTCCTGTGTGGCGACTGTGTCAGCATTTTTCACTATGCCCATAAGCTAAACTTTTGGTCCCCTAAAGAACCTTCAGTGTGTCATTACACAACACTTTGAGCTATTTCAGCTGTTCCCCAACCCAGCACATGTGATGCAGCTTACAAAGGGTGCAGCAATCAGTTGATCATGTGTGCTGAGTCAACGAGCAGTTGAAACTGTGTAGTATTGTTGATTACCAGGAGCAGAATTTAAGAAACCCTGAAAACAAATCATGCATTAAAGGGTCTATTTAAAAAAAAAAAAAAAAAAAAAAAAAAAAAGCTTCACGTTCCAAAATGTGCTTAAAAACAAAAAAAGTGTTTTAAACTGCTTTGGAAAATAGTCTCTCACTTGGATATTAGGCAGTGTGTTTATAACAATTTTGTGTAATGGCCTTAAGGATTTTTTTTGAGGCATTACCACTGCAAACATGTTATATATACTTATATACACACAGGGGTGTGTGTGTGTGTGTGTGTGTGTGTGTGTGTGTATTATCAATTTATCTCATAGGTGCATTCCACACACTTGTTCCTCTGAGTGTCAGACACTGCTAGAATTCTGAAAATGTTGGTCATTCATGATACCAGCTGGTTTGCGGCTTGTTGCATGTGTAAGGCCAGGAGACCACTACGACATCTGATGCAAATGATCGAATCAGGTGGCTTCTCAGCCAGGCCTAAATGGTCTGGTGTCCGCATTAGGCTAAGGCTATCCCAAAAAGACTGGCAATTTCTTTGTCCACTGCCTTGAAAACAAAGTGGACTACTGTAGATGCAAGGGACTAGACAGTGGGAGACGACTGAGGGTCTAATGCATTTTCATTTGAAAAGTGTTAAACATTGCTGGCTTAGCCAGCTAAAAGGAATAATAAAAGATTAATGTGGTGTGCCATATAGGATGTGTTATCTGCACTTATTTGTGGCATACAGAAGAATTTAGACCGGTGTACTGCCCACTACTGTCTTAGAAGTTTTGGGAAAATGGTGGAGTTGTCATTTTTAATCTCCTGGTCCCTGGCCTGCTGTTATAGCTGAACATTATATATTTTCATAATTTAGTGCTGTCAAGGCCACTGTGGCATTTTGAACCTATTTAAATATTCAGCCTGCTTGTAGACATGCAGAATGACGACTAAAAAAAAAAAAGCTATCAAAACATGTTCCAGCTAAAAAACACAACAGAACAAACATGACATCACCAGACGGGTAATAAGAGTGTGGTTATAAGTGTATCAGGCAGTGACATACAGCACAACAGTGACAGATGTTGCGTAGGAATGTTCCCAGCGCAGGCATACCACGTAGAGTTAGCGAAGCGTGTTGGAGATGTATATAAGCGGACCGTTTGGAGCTCTCCTGTTCCAGTGGGCCTTTGCTCACTTCATTTACACTCGGAAAGCGTCCTCTTGTTTCAGCACACGTGACTGAAACCTGCAAGGCGTTTGAGTGAGGAGCTGGTACACGTGTGCATGCAGATTCATACTAATATGATATTATTGTAAGGTCTTATGATAATTGTACTTATGCTGTGGCATTTGGACGTGCTTTGTGTTGCGGGCTTTTTCCAAACGTGTCTGCCCATATGACATTTTCAGATTTTGTTCCACCATAGACTCTGACCTTTTTACAGATCTATATTATTTCTTCAGCTGAAGTTTCTTAGTTTTCTGTGTGAAGGCTCACTGTGGGCCGTCTCTTCACTGCTGCCTGTTTTCTTCCATCTTCATCCTGTGCTCTCCTTCTTTGGCTTTTTACTTACAGGCACATGCTTTAATCTCTGTAAAGCAGGCTTTCTTTGTACCTTTTGCAAGCAGGTAGATCCCAGTGGTCGATTCCCTGTCCTCCAGTGTTTGTGTTAAGTCTATTTATGGGTACAAAATAGGGAAGCTTTAAAGTTGTAGTACAATGGGCACATTTCACTGTTTCCTTGCTTCCTGCTTTTCATTGAAGTCCTGGAAAAAGCTTAGTTTGTTTCAGAAAACAGACGCATAATAACATAAGTAAGCACTGATAGTTTTGATTAGGCTTGTCAGCTATTTGAGCTGATCAGTTATTTGGCTTGTCTGCAATTATTTTCCACAGTTGTTGGCTTTCGCAATATTGTTTACACCACAAGCAGATTGTGAATTGGGTGCTTTTTCTTAGTCGAGTCGACAAATACATGTAAATGAAAGAAATCAGAAGACTCATTTATTCAGACACACCATGGGTCTTAAAAGAACAACGTTCCCAAGAGGAGCCCTTAGGTAGTAGCAATGACAGATGTTTTTAATGTTTGTTAATAGAGGGCAGTGGTGAGATGTTTATTTGTTGTTTGTTTAGACAATTGATCTGGATAATCTCCGCCTCGGATGTTTTGCCAGCATGAAAATTGAACGCCTGATATCTATGCAAGAGAAATTTGCTATATGTACGTTTAAATTCTTATGAATACAGGAAGTGGCAGTGGCTGTGATAATTATGAAACGTACTATATAAAGCAGTTCAAATTGTTGCACATCTGAGTTATTGTATATTGAGGGAGGAGTTATAGAGTTTAATGGCTACAGGTAAGAATGACTTCCTGTGGCGCTCTGTGGTGCATTTCGGTAGAATGAGTCTTGCACTAAATGTGCTCCTATATATCTCATCACTGTGTCATAGAGTGGGTGGGAGCCATTGTCCATAATGGCCTGCAGCTTAGACAGCATCCTCCTCTCTGACACTGCCATCAGCAGTCCGGGTCAATAAGTGTTGATATAAATAACTGAATAATAAGCCTGGAGAGAAACTGGTTGAGAGGAATTTTCTCAGCTGGCCCTTGAGCTGCTGTTATTGGAAAACTAGAGTATATTGAGTATATTATTGTCTGAAGGCTCTTGTAATAGTTTTCAACAGCAAGGTCACCTTCACTCACTAGCTTCATTCTCTTCACTACTTAGCGTGTGTGTGTGTGTGTGTGAGTGAGAGAGAACCAAGAAGAATTTGTCAGTACATATGATGTTAGAGGTAGGGAGTCGCTTTCCATGCTATGGTTTGATCCAGTGTTTCTGTGTATGTGACAAGTGTAACAACTGTGCTAGTACGTTCAGTCCATTCTTTCAACTGTTGCATCAGAAAAGAGTTCACCTCAGCTGTGTGTGCGTGTGTGTTCTGTTGTAAAAATGTGTGTGCCTTTTTTTGTTTGTCAGTCAGGCTGTAGTTTTTCCTATGTATGTTTGACAGCATGTCCTCTCCTTTTCTTTCTTTGGTTTTGTTCTGATTACCTCTTGCTCTGGCACTGTCTGTCTCTCTCTCTTCTTGGTTTCTCTCTCCATTCTCTTTATTGTGAGTGAGCCAGAGAGGTGTGGTAGCTCATGGTGTCATGATGAGAACATGGAACTGCCTCACTGAGGCAAAAACAGAAAGCGGCACACCTCTACAAATAAATTGACACAGTGAGGAGTGAAAAGTCCTTAGTACTGGCCTCATACATTACCATGCGTTAGCCCCAGTGTTGTCCGATTTAAGGGAAGTGAACCTTTTCTTGCCTTGTTTCAAATGGCTCTTTGAACCCCATGCCACAGCATGGCTAGGATGAATATGAATGCCACTCTTCCCATTTGAAAAACAGACCTAGTTTTCTCATTCTTATGGATGAGCAGAAGTATTAATGATTATATTTGATGTATTCTTGCTAAAAAGAAAAATCCTGGTTTGTCTATAAATTTGCATGTGTGGTGCATCACTGTCCATGTAGTCAGTGTGTGAAGAAAATACGGTTTGGTCTTTGCAGTTCCTGTCTATTTGTAGCAGAAGCACTGCTGCCATTCCTCTTTGTCTAATAGGAACAAATATTTAGAAACTAAAGAAGGCGCATATTTCACAGTTTTGGAGATGGTGATGAGTACAGTGTACCTACTCTATTCCCATTGGTAATAGGCCCTTTTTGCAAGAAACAAAAGTGCGTAAAAGCTAAGTGAATAAGTTCTGCTACTGCTTTACAGTTACCAACCTCAGAAATGTGTTTGTATCAATTCCATCGCACACCATCTTTGCAACGCTACCAAGCAGTCATTTCCAACCATACAAGACCACACTCCTATCTCTTTGAATGAAGAAAATACTTCAAACTAAAGGCCAGATTACAGACTCGAACACATTCGAAATCACCTGTAAAATCTAGCAAACACTTTAGTTTATGTCATTTTGCTCAATAACAAAAAAGTGGACATGATTTTTCAGGTTGTTCTGGACACTGTGCTTGTACAGATATCCACAACAAGGGAGGGCTTTTCCTGATTGTGGCATTACCAGCAAGCTGTGTAGTTCTTTTTCTTCAAGGCCAGGACTTTCTTTGTAAACAGATGCCATGTTGGATGTTATAAGCTTTCCCATTCCTATTTCAGATTTGTAACCAGTCTCATTGTCTGTTGGTTTAAAGTTTGATTGGCTGCAAATACACTATCTTGACAGAGATTAGACACAAACACTCAAGATGACTGCTTTTGTTTTATGGTACTCTTAATGTTAACTACTATGGCATGATTGTAGAGTAATTAATAATGTAGAGTTGATTTCAAGTCGTTGACATTTTTTATATACTCCATTTTTTTCATCATTTATTCTCTGTTGTGATATAAATAAGCATTTAAAATGGAAGTGGCCCTTCAAGCACTTCTGGGATTAAGCCATATTTTCTGTTAGTCACGTGATTTCTCAAAGCTGTTGTTTATTTCATACATACGAGAACAAGAACGTGGTCTAAAACTTTTTTTTTTTTTCATTTCACCAACACAGTTTCAATAATTAAACACATGAATTGCATCTGTAAGTCACACGTCAGTCATGTTTTATTTTTAGTCTGATCAAACAAATCATTAAAAAGCACCTACAAATCTGAACTGCACTTGAATAAGCTTGTATGCCACTTGTATGCTCCGCCCGATGACAGCTGGGATAGGCTCCAGCACCCCCCCCCCCATTACATTTCACTCTGGCCAGTGTGCACATGCCAAGTGCCAAAACTCCTCTGCAAGTAGATTAAAGTGAGTCAAGTGGCCATTGCCACATTCTCAGAGTAGATTGCTGGTTAGATGTTCAGTTAGATGGTGTTAGAATCTGGCTAAAAATGTGTCTAGATTAAAAGGAAAATTTTACAGCTCAGGATCTCTGCAACACCGAAGAGAAGCCACTTCTCCATTATCTCTGGAGATTTTGTCACTTGATTTGTAAAACCTTTAACCTTTTTACAGATAGCATTGATCTGATAAGACTGTACTGGGCGGATATCAGAAAAAATGCTGGATCTGATATTGAAAAATTTAACCTGATCTGTTTCACAAATCTAGCCTAAAAATTTCTTGCAGGCCAACTGGAACTGTCGATTAACATCAGACACCACATGTTAACTTCGGATAAACCGTAAGGGTGTGATAGCGGGGGTTTTAAATAGCTCAAGCATGGTATATAAATGATTTAAATTTGTAACAGTAGTTTTTAAAGAAAAAAAATTGGGTTGGTGTTTATCAGCTGAAAAGCAAGGGTTTGGTATTGGCATCAGAAAAAAGAGAGCATTATACAGTCTGTGCAGTTAGTACCTACAGTTTGCGAGATTAGCTACTGTTATTGCAACCACATCAAGGCACTTTAAGTTTTGGCCCACAGTGCGAAATACGTCTGTTTTAAGTAAGCAAATCCTGCTGCGATGAGCCACACAGCGCGCTTATTTACTTTCTTCGATTCTTTAGATTTTTGAAGAGTGTAGGCTTAAAAGGCAGGTTTCAAACTAAGTGAGGGAGCGAGGGAGCGATTAACAGCGAGAAAAGTATGAAGTTTGGAAAAAGAGACTATCACATGTGCTGCCTCCAGCTAGTCCTCCTGCCTCCCATGGTGACTTTTAAAACATAATGAGCTGAGAGGCGGAGCCTGATTGGTTTAAGCTCCTTCGGCAGCTCCTCTCCTGGAACCTCCTGAGGGGGGCTCTGTGCCTGGCTCGTGCACACACTTCCTACACTCAAGCACACACAATCTTCAGTGGTGCAGTGCCGGTGTGCAGTAACTAAGTTAGCAGAGAGAAAAAAGCAATGATGTGATTGTTATATTGCACTGTGTGATGCTCCTTTTCCTGCGTTAATACCTGCTTCAAACTTAACTGCATATATCAAGCAATTCACTACTTGCAAATGGATTAAATGCATTTTCAGCTAATGGCATTTATTTCACAAAACTATATTTACACTTTATTAATTTGCTTTGGTAAAAGATCTAATTTACATGGTTTTCTCCTTGCTCCAGATGTCCATCAGGTGAGACGTTTGGTGTCTAGGCGTAGCTTTATTGGTCTACAGCCCCAAACCTCTCATCTTGCTCCAGCTAAATCCAGTTCTTTTGTCAAAGGATTGGTTTGATGAAAAATCAGCTCTTCACTTACCACTAACCCCAGATGTAGTCGATTATCTAAGACGATTGATTTCTGGAGTTTACTACGGGAGATGCTGTGCTAATGTTGCCAACAAACATTGGACTTGGATGGTCACAAAACTCATCTCTGTAAATACATGCCCAAAAACATCTCTCAACCTGCTCAAAATGCATCCAGATCTTCATTTCTTAGCTGCAGACAAATTGATGTGTTATAGAGCAAAGTATAACGTAGGCCTACTTTTTAGTTTATTAAAGCAAAAATAAACAACTCTGGACAGTGGACAGGCAGTCATTGTGGATAACCAGGATCATTTTACCAAATGTGGGGCTGTGTGATTTTTTATTTTTTATTTTTTTATTTATTTATTTATTTATTTATTTTTAATTACATTTTTTTTGTATATTTCGCCAAGTTTCTCTCCAATTTAGTCATCTCCAATTCCACCCACTAGTTAGGACTCCCCCAGTCACATGATACTAACACAGGCTTCCTCCGAGACCTGTGAAGCACCACCGCAGCTCACGCTGGACAGCCGAATACACTTGGACGAAAGCGACAACCACCAAATATGTTACGTTAGCCAACAGAAGACTGCTCTGACTAGCACTGTGCTGAGTGATGGGTGGAGAAGGGAGGGCGGCATCCACCCAGCGAGCAAGGTCAAATATGCTCTTTTGGACTCCCGGCCATGGATGGCTGTAGCATTACCAGGGATCAAAGTCGTGATCTTGTATAGTAGGGCAAACGTTTAGACGGTTCTACCACTTGGTAGCGGGCTATGTGAATTCTTAACCACAGAGATGCAGCCTAAGGACACTTTCACATAGAAGCTAAGGTAGTATACCAAAACGATGTCTGATTGTGACATTTTCAGCACAAATTAGGTGTTTCTGTTTGAACTTCACTGTACATTTGAAGAAATAAGTCAGCTGGATCTGTGAAGATGGAGAAAAAGTGAAAAAAACAGGCACCAGATCAGCTTTGGTAGCTTATAGATTTGCCAGTAACAATGACATTAAAGAATATATAGAGGTACACACTAACTTGGTTAGATTTCACAGTTTTTTAGATCACATCATCACTGAAAGAGCTTGCTTAAAATCCTTTCACGTGTCAGCATTGAGAGAAAATTCCGTTTCAGTACAGCACTGCCAGTATTAACAAATTGGAAGAAAAGTTTTGTTGTGATGTAATGCTGCTCTGTCCTAACCCCCCTCCCCCCACTACATGGTTGGAAAAAGCCAGCAGTTTCTCTGCTTCACGATGGTACATGTCAATTCAGCTTCCACTTTCAGTCTTATATTTTGTAATTCAGTTTCAGTACATTACAGCCTGGAGGTCATTCTTGAAAGGGTCTATAAGGTTTTTGTCTACCTGTTGAAAAACATGCCTTTACATGTCCCACCCAGTATGTTCTCTAGATCCCAAATATAGACGTGGCTTCTGAAAACCATGCAGACTCATCCACACTGAACCCGAGCTGTTGTACTTGGTTTCCAAGTCTTCTTTGCGTGCTGTGCTTACATACATAGCTTATTCTGATTATGAATCTGATTTCATCCTGCTCTTCATAATGGAACAGCCAAAGCCTACTCGCTTAAAGAAGTCATTCAGCCAAAAAACTCTAATTTCCCATTCACCACAAAAGTAGTCTATCAAAAAAAAAATAATTTTGTTTGTTAATTTATGTTAAACAACTATTTGCTAACACTATGTGAAGATTTTTCAATGCTTCTCTTCAAGTTTATCAAAGTGAGGTGTGGTCTTGAGCTGATATGATGGAGTATCATGATCATTTAAATAAGCAACCATATTATGTAAATTATCAGTCTATTGTTCTCTTCTGTGCGATGTTTGTTTGTTTTTTTTTTTTTTGTTTTTTTTTCTTTTCATGCTATAATTTTCATGCTATAATGCCTTAAGGCTCTCTCTTGCTCACATGATGCTTTGGAACTTAATTTTAAGTAGTAATGTTGTTCATCGCAATAATTCTGCATACAGTCATCAAATTTACATTGCTGTCCAAAATTGAGGTGAATGAGTCATGTCTTATGCACACAGTTTGATGTGATTTGAACTTCATTACTTGTAATCTACATTACTTCAGTGCGAGCTAGCAATCTCCAGATACCAAGTATGCAGAATACCGATGCATTAGCTACATTAACCACACAGCATGACATTTACAGTAATGGTGATTGTTCGGAGCAAGTAATTAGTGGAAACGGATTGGAGGAACTGAACTGAAGGGAAGAAAAATATTTTCCAAACCAACTTGCAATCAAAGGCATCTAATTGCAGAATGGCAATAGTGTGAAACTGAAATGGTGAATAGGTATTAAATTGAGATGTGCTGTCAAGATGTGCTGTGTCTATTTTTATATCAAGTGGAAACTTTCCAGATTCTCTCTTTTTCCTCCAAGTATGTTACACGTACAATGAAATTTGTCTTGATGAGGACACACTTGACTTCTAACAGCCCAGACAAGAAAACATACTGTTAACAGATATTTAACTAGGTGAAAATTAAAATGGTGAGTAGAATAAATAATAATGAATAATAAAGAGCAGTGGAGAGGAGCTAAAGAGAAGTGTGATGAGCGACATCTCTGTGGAGAAACCATTTGGCATGTCTGGCTGAGCTGGTTTTGTTGGCCTTGAATCTTCTACCAGAGGGAAGTGGCTACAGGAGGTGTTGTCCAAAGGGGTCAGCTGTAATTTTGCCAGCGCACTTCATCACCCTGCTGTTGTAGATGTCCTGAAGTGTTGACAGGCTACATCCAATGATCATCCCTGCTGTCCTGATTATGTCCTGGAGTTTGGCTTGTTATTATGAGGTGGAACAATCAAACTAGATGGTTATGGATTATACAATAATGCACTCAATGTTTGCTGTGTAGAGCTGGATCATCAGGCTCTGTGGAAGGTTGAAATTCTTCATGTGCATCAGGAAGAACATTCTCTGCTGTGCTCTCTTGGCTATGTGCTCCTCTCCCACTTGGTCCCTGGATATGGTGGTACCTAGGAATATGAGTGACTCTGCAGTGGAAACCACAGAGCCATTGGTGTTGATGGAGGAGTGGTTGCATCTGAAATAAACCACCATCTCTACAGTCTTTTGTGTATTGAGCAGCAGGTGGTTGTGGCTGCACTAGGAGACCAGCTGCTCAACTTTATTTATGTAAGCAGACTCCTCCCCATTGGCTATGAAGCCATGTCATCTGCAGACTTTAGGATCTTCACAGGTGGTTCCTTAGAGACACAGTCATTATTGTAGGGTCTGGGGAGAAGGCCATGGTCCACTGGCAGATGGGATTTAGCATAGACAGCTGGGACAGTTTGACTTGCAGCAGCTCTGGCACTGTGGTGTTGAATGCTGAGCTGAAGTCCACAAACTCTAGCATAGGTTACAGGACTATCAAGATGCTCTTGCATGTTGCAAGTGCAGGTCCAGGTTGTCCATGTTGTTGGCAGACCTGTTTGCTCCTATACATAAACTACAGGGGATGCAGCAGAGAGCTTGTAACAGCCTTCAGGTGGGCTACAACCAGGAATTCAAAGATCTTCATGACTACAGAGGGCTACTGGCATGTAATTTGTTAGTCCAGTAATGGTTGCTTTTTTGGGGACAGGATTGATCGTAGACGTTGTGACGCATGTGTCAACAGAGCAGAG